>NC_140173.1:1840000-1945000 GCF_963971535.1 Notolepis coatsorum | reverse complement strand
CATGGCTACTGGCGCTACTTCAATCAATGTCATTCACCATGCTGCATTAAGACCAGATCAAAGACCACGTGGCGATATCATGCATGCAGTCACAAAACATTCTAAAATCAAATTGTAATTTTATATGCACTATATTATGCATAAGCATAACCTACCCAGTCTCCTGTTGTACGGCCAAACACCCTCACGTTCTTGCATGGGTTCATCATCGTCGTCCATGTCTTCCATGTCCATTCTGCCTGGACCTATAAAGATATATATATAATAAATCACAGTTAGCATCAATGGTCAAACATTCAATCATGAACCAGGCCATATCTAGGCCGTGCACTTTGCTTTTCATGACATTGACTAAACACATGCATATATTCGCGTTACTGTGTATATACCCCGCGTTACAGACGCAATATAGCAACACAATAATAATAATTCATTGATTTTTATAGCACTTTTCAAAGACCCACATTCGCTGATCATATACATACGCTGCACATGCATATATTAGCTTGCAATGTATCTACAAACATTCGATCATACGAGATACATTCACGCACATGGATTCAATAAACACATGCATATATATATATATATATATATATATATATATATATATATATATATATTCGAGTTACACATGCCTTGAATTGACCATTTATTGAATTGAAATTACCTGGCATCCACTCGTCATTATCATCAGCGATGTCGATCTCAGACTCGTCCGTGGTGTGGGAGGACGGCGGCGACACATGCCGGGTCTTCGCAACCCGCTTCATTGTTGCTCTGACCGGGAGTGGCGCGATCGTTACCGGAGAACTGATCGGTGCCGGCCTCACCTGAGGCGGAGGTGCATGGCTTGTACCCGCTGTAGCTGCGGTAACCGGGGCCCCAACCCGCTTCTTTGTGGCTCTGACCGGGAACGGCGCGATCGTTACCGGAGAGCCGGTGGCAGCGGCCACGACCGGAGAACTGATCGGTGCCGGCCTCACCTGAGGCGGAGGTGCACGGCTTGTCCCAGCGACAGCTGCGGTAACCGGGGCCCCAACCCGCTTCTTTGTGGCTCTGACCGGGAGCGGCGCGATCGTTACCGGAGAGCCGGTGGCAGCGGCCACGACTGGAGAACTGATCGGTGCTGGCGGAGGTGCACGGCTCGTCCCAGCGGCAGCTGGTGGAACCGGGGCCTGGGTGAACGGCAGTGTGGTCTGGACGTATCGGTCCGGGAGTTTGCCTCTCCTAACCGACTTCCTCGTTCTCCTCATTGTGAATACCTACTCTCAACTATTACTATAAAAACGGCTATGAAAATCTACTAACTAGTGTTACTAAAACACGGACTAAGCACTTATCTAAAAGTGCTGTACTTGCTACAGTACTGCAACTAATATTACCTGGTACTACAAAAGAAAATAAGTATTACAAAATGAAGAAAATATATTATCAATCACTACTACTACTAGAAATACTATCACTACTACTATCAATGCTAAATGCTCAAAATCAAATCAAATCAAAACGCTAATCTCTCTCTATCTCTCTATCTATCTATCTCTCTCTCTCTCTCTCTCTCTCTCTCAATGATAACTGTATTCACAAAATCCGAAGACGCACTGAGCTCACGCTGGGTGTGTTCAGGTTAAATATCAGGTGGGCAGGTCAAGATCGTCACGATCTTTACTATCGACCAATCACAGCAGAGATCCATCATCCTTATAATAATGCAGGTAGATTGACTGATAACATTATACATGTGTTACAACATAGGGCTATACTGCCACCTGGCGGAATCGAGCGAAGTTGCATGTCTAGACGTTCAGAAATGTGGTAGCAAGATGGCCGCCGATGTCTAGTTCACGAAAAAAAAATAAAAAAAAAATAAAAAAAAATCAGAGAAATCTTGTGAGTGGCATGCAACCACCTAAAAAAAACCGAGAAATCTCATGAGTGGCACTCAAAGTGTTAATAGTGCTAATTAGATGTATGTACAGAGTTGTAATATCAATATACAGTGATACAGGTATAAAGACAATATGGTAGTAGCAGGGCCATCAGGGGGTGTGCGAGCAGTGCGGTCGCACAGGGCCTCGCGGGAAGGGGGGCCCCGCAAGGCCCTTTTTCATCACAGACCTAAAATCTAGTTTTGCTTATATGCTTATATATTTCACATTAGACACGTTTGTAGAATGTGTCTGACTTGTTCCTGGGTCTGCAGACATACTCACTATTGGAGCTCTGGGGCTCTGCAGCAGACATACTATTGGTTTCAACGAAGGGAGTGGTTACATCATGTGTACGCCGGCGTGAGTCAGCTGCGTTTGACTATTTCGCGCATGCAGCTTTGGAGGTTATGCTTAGTTATGCCAGCCAAGACGAAGAGGTCGGTCATTATCAGTCGGTCGGTCACCAAGGAACGTTGACGAAAGGCCTCTCGCTGGCGGGACAAAAAGAAGCTATGGTGGAGCCTTGTCATGGTGCAGTCGGGATATAGCCATGATGATGTCGGCTAGTACATTTACATTTACATTTAGTCATTTAGCTGACGCTTTTATCCAAAGCGACTTACAAGTTCTGTACGACAAGCCATCAGGAAGGGCACAACTCTATCAGCTGAGCAACAATGTTCATCAAAGTGTTGAGTGCTACAGTGTAGGTTAGTTTATTAGGACAAGTGCATGACAGTACGGTTAGTTAGGGTTAGATTTTTTTTTTTTTTTTTTTTTTTAATTCAGATAATGGTTGAAGAAGTGCGTCTTTAGTCGACGGCGAAAGATTGGACGTGATTCGGCTGTCCTAACTGGGGTGGGTAGTTCATTCCACCATTGTGGGGCAAGGACTGAGAATAGGCGACTTCTCTTTGATGACCCTCCCGGAGCTTGGATAGGAGTAGGTCTGAGGCGGCCAGAAGATGCAGAGCGTAGGGGTCTTGAGGGTGTGTAGTTAGAGACCATTGACCGGAGGTAGGCGGGAGCGGTTCCCTTTGCCGCACGGTATGCTAGGTCGAGGGCCTTGAAGCGGATTCGTGCAGCAATGGGGAGCCAGTGCAGGTCCCTAAGAAGTGGGGTGACATGGGCCGACTTCGGTAGGTTTGAGATCAGGCGGGCCGCTGCGTTCTGAATGAGTTGAAGAGGCTTAGTGGCAGTGGCCGGGAGGCCAGCGAGCAGTGCATTGCAGTAGTCGAGGCGGGAGATGACTGTTGATTGGACGAGGAGTTGGGTGGCTTCTTTTGTCAGGAAGGGGCGTATCCTTCTGACGTTGCTCAGGAGGAATCGGCAGGTTCTGGTCGTCGCTGCGATGTGAGCAGAGAAGTTCAACTGGTCGTCGAGGACAACACCAAGGTTCTTGGCGGTCGGGGACGCAGTCACAGCTGCATTCTCGACTGTGATTGAAAGGTCGGTTAGGGGGGAGGATTTGGCCGGCAGGTGGAGCAATTCTGTTTTGCTTAGGTTCAGTTTGAGGTGGTTGGACGTCATCCAGGCTGAGATGTCGGACAGACAGGCCGAGATCCGCACAGAGACGTGGATATCTGAGGGAGGGAAGGAGAGGAAGAGTTGAGTATCGTCGGCATAACAATGGTAGGAGAAGCCATGAGACGTGATAATGTTACCCAGTGATTTAGTGTAGAGGGAGAAGAGAAGGGGTCCTAAAACCGAGCCCTGGGGGACACCCGTCCGCAGGGGGCGGGTGGCCGACAGGGTCCCTCTCCATGACACTTGGTAGGAGCGGTCATTGAGGTATGATGACAGCCATGTCAGCGCAGAGCCAGCCACTCCCATTCCTGCGAGGGCCGCAAGGAGGATCTGGTGGTTGACTGTGTCGAAGGCTGCAGATAGATCTAGGAGAATCAGGACAGAGGAGAGGCCTTTCGCTTTTGCTAAGTGAAGTGCCTCTGTGACCGCAATGAGGGCTGTCTCTGTGGAGTGACCAGTCCTGAAGCCTGACTGATTAGGGTCTAGGAGGTCATTCTGTAAGAGATAAGTAGTAAGTTGGTTGGATACAGCACGTTCAAGTGTTTTAGAAAGGAAGGAGAGAAGAGAGACAGGACGGTAGTTGCCTATGACAGTAGGGTTCAGGGTTGGTTTTTTTATGAGCGGCGTGACTCTGGCTTGTTTTAGGGAGGTGGGGACCACCCCCGAGTTGAGTGAGGAGTTGATGGTTGCAGTTAGGAATGGGAGGATGTCTGGTGCTATGGTCTGGAGGAGTGGGGAGGGTAGCTGGTCCAGCTGGCAAGTAGTCGGACGGTTTGACGTTACCAGTGTCAGGGTCTCTGCTTCTGTAATGGGAGAGAAAGATGACAGAGTGAAGGATGAGGTTCTCGATTCAGCATTTGGAATGGGTGGGGGTTGGGAGAAGGAGCTGCGGATGTTCTCCACTTTTGCCTTAGTAGCTAGCTTAGCTAAAGGCTAACTAGCGTTAGCTAACCTAGAGACAGCGCATGCAGCCAAGATGAAGAGGATGGTCGTTTGGCAGATGAACTTCGTCAACTCCACGCGGTTGTCTCCATCCTCTTGGCCGTTTGGTGAGTTTTTAACCTATTCTATTAACTCTATTCTATTCCCGCCGTGGATCTCTCTCTCTCTCTCTCTCTCTCTCTCTCTGGAGCCAAACTGGCCGACTAGCTGTTGTAGCTAACGGTGTGTGGCCTGGTGTCAGCACCTGTATTGCTTTTCTCACGTTGTACAGTTGTTCAGTGGTAGCCGCATAGCTTGCTTCTGCGTTAGCTAATGGTTAGCGATAGCCGGGTTGAGCTAACTGTTAGCCAGTTAGCTGTTTAGCTACGACGTTAGCTGCCGGCTGCGCTCGGCTGGGAACGTTAGCTTGATGCTATCAGTTAGCGTAGAGTTAGCTGTTAGCTTGTGCTACGACCATTGACATTAGCCGTGAGAATAGCAGGGGGTTCTGGCACTCTGACTACGACATCATCTTTGACAGAAGATGTAGTCGGGCCTGCACCATGACAAGGCTCCGGCCATAGCTTATTTTTGTCCCGCCAGCGAGAGGCCTTTCGTCAACGTGGAGACCTGTGTTGCGGCCTTTCGCCCTGCGTTCCTTGGTGCAGGTAAGATGAATGAAAATGTCATGACATTACCCCACTCTTCCTTCCTTCCCCTCCCGAATGTTTTGTTAATAACGATGTTTTTTTCCAGGCAAAACATATGTTACTTCACAACATTTGGAGATACGACATGTGCTGTGTGTGAATGAATTGTCTTGGTCGTTTGTGTAGCTTGGGTAGCGTTGGGCCGTTGGCCAAAGCTGTGTGTGGCCTGGTGTCAGTAGCCTACCTGGCTAGCCTATTTAGCTGATGTCGGCCATTGGCTCCGTGCTGCTTTGTTTTCTCTGGTATAGACCCTCTTCTCTTTGGATTTAAGTGTTGATCTTTGTCCTTTTGGATCTATGTATATTCATGTTGCCTTTGTGAAGTTATCTTTTCCTTCTGTTTTGTTCTTTCATTAAAAGTTGAATATCCTTTAGGGGGTCATCTTTGCTTATCTCTCTCATACATGCTATCTCTCTAACACACACACACGACAAACACGCATGCTCTCTCTCTTTCTAACACACACAGTCTGCCTATGGCAGCCTTTCTCGATGGCTAGGCTGTGCTCGCTGAGTCTGTACCTAGTCAAGGATCTTCAGTCACAGTGCTCAGGTATTCTGCCACTGTGTACTCTCTGTTTAGGGCCAAATAGCATTTCAATTTCTTTCCAATGTGTCTCTCTCTCTCTCTCTCTCTCTCTCTCTCTCTCTCTCTCTCTCTCTGTACACTGTATATTGACTGTAGAACGGGAGCTCTCTCTCGCTCTCTCTCTTGCTATATGTTGACTGTATCATGCCCAGCCTCGGGCAGCGCTATTATTTAAGAATATGTTGACTGTATGAGAAAAAGAAAAAAAAAATTATATATATGTATATATATATATATAAATAAATATATATATATTTTTTTTACCTTTGGGGGGGGGGGGGGGGGGGGGGAGGCTCGCGTTTAAATCTCGCACAGGGCCTTTCTCCCAGGCGGCCCTGGGTAGTAGTCATACTGACCATGGGTGACATTATTGTCACAAGGAAAGATGAAATTACCTACCTGGGTTCCATCCTATGGCAAATATTTCCTGTGACAAAATGACCAATGTAATCAAAAAAAGTCAACCAGCCCGAAGGTATGGATTCTTACTTATCTCGATGTGATCTTTGGAGATATCCACGGCACGTGTTATAGGGGTAAATGAGTCTAACATTGCGATCTGGGTGGCTGCTGCTGCAAAGCTAAAAGAGAGCATATAGCTGATTACTGATTATTATATTTTGTATGTAACCCATGTTAAGGTCCTGGGGTGGGTGGGGGGAGCGAGTGCCCATGTCTACTTGTTTTTCCTTTTTTTTTTGTGTTTTTTGTGTCTGTCTCTATTATTGTCTTGTCATTATTGTAATAAGTTACTGTCCTGTGATATCTTTTTATGCATTATTATTATTGTATTGTGTTGTGTCTTGTTTCATCTGGAAAAAAAATTAAATAAAAAGATTTGGTAAAAAAAAAAGTCAACCAACGAACAATATTCTTGTGCCGGATCTCCTCTCTGGTAAACAAGAATACCTTGAAGACTCTAATAGGAACACTCATTCAAGGGTACTACGACTATGCTTGCACCTCATCGTACCAAAGCATCTCAAAGGCCCTACATCACAAAACAAACTGGTCAGACTACTGCTTGGCCTTACTCCTAAAACCCACCTTACCCCTGCCCATTTTGACAACCTAGGATGGCTTAGAGTAGACGACAGAGGGGGCGCCCTCGTGGCGCATACCATAGTGCCTCGCGCACCTACGCGGCCGACCCGGGTTCGATCCCAGCACCCAACGTTATTTGTCGCATGTCCTCCCCACCTCTCCTCCCGTTCGCCCTCTCCTCTGTCGGTCCTGCGTGACCAAGAAAAAAGCTGTAAAAATGCTAAAAAATTATTAAAAAAAGAAAAAGAGTAGACGACAGAGTACAGCAACTTGCAATGGGCCTGGTCTACAAGATACACGACTACACCACTAAGATACCCATGTACATGTCGACTACTGTACACTGGTCTCACTATTCGGTTTGATTTGCAATAGAGTATATGTGACCCGCCGTGACCAAACCCGATTTGATCCGCAAAGGGGGAGGTGCTCTGAAATGAAGAAAATGTCTTGCTGTTCAGAAAATCCTAAAAATCGAAATCTTGATTTTTTTTACATATTTGAATTGTCATTAATGTGTTCCCTTATTTGCCCTTAGTTGCAAACTTAAATACAACTTGTAAATGAGGTAATTATTGTTATAATAGTTCCACAAATTTTCTTCCAAGTGAGGAGAAAAACTACACGAGCGGGCTTGGGCCTGTCCACAGGGGCCAAGTACTGTACTTAATAGGTGTTAACACACAGACGTCATTAGCTCTCCTTTCTCAGAGAGAGAATAACACACTATTAATACACTATCTTAATGTTATAATATAAGTTATAAGCAACGTAACGCAGTGTCTAAAAAAAAGATTAAAAAAAAAGAGGCCTTGACGGCCAAAACGCGTGTTTTAACTTAATTAAAAACCATTAAAACACAGTTCGAATTTTATGAGCGAACGAATTTCGGTAGGGTGCATTTTTTCCAACCTAATGGCTAAAAGTAAATTAATTTAATACGGAAACGGAGTGATAAAAAATGGCTTTTTCATCGGAGCGAGAGAGAGATTCTTATTATTGTGGGAGCCCTGATGTAAACTGCGCTGGGGCGCGATGAGGCGCGCGTTAACCCTTTCACTGCCACACTACAGAAGCGCTTAGTAATGCTTCGTCTCAACTCCGTTTCTGGTAGAACTAGTGAGCGAATCTTTAATATTTTTTTTGATTCATATTCAGAGGTCATTCGTCGAGATATTTCTAATTGGTATTTATCAAAAATAAATATTAGAAATATGGTAAAAAAAACTATTTATCCGTTTTTTTATCCGTCACTACCACACTACAGAAGGTTACCCTTTCACTGCCACACTACAGAAGCGCTTAGTAATGCTTCGCCTCAACTCCGTTGAAGATGAAGATCCCTCAACATGACCCTGAAGTCCATACCTGGTCACATATACTGTATGTCACAAAATAGCAAAAAGGCTGGATAACTTGACTTACTTATAGTTAACCATAAAACGCCTGTCGATTGCATAACCAAAGTAATTTGCGATTTATTATACTTCATACTTATAGCACATGCATGAGTCTGGTCTCCTTTGAAAGGTAAGATTCTGAAGTTTCTTACACAATAAAGAAAAATCACTTTGAGTGCTAATGTAATAGAGAAACAGAGGTTTGAACACACTGAAATAATATATTTGCTCTTTACTTTTGTGTTGACTTGTTGCCAGATGCCTGTTTTTGGGTTCCAGCTGAGAGGTAGGAGCTGGAAACGGTTCCATAGCCTGAAGTCGTATAGTCATACAGGTCCAAAGTTTATAAAAATCCCACGAAAAATGTGTGTTTTACTAAGGTTTTTGTAATGTGTGTACCGCAATAATTCAGTGTGATTATCCAAAATGGCCGTCCGCTGCCATTCATTTCGTTGCTCTAGTCAAAACAATGGACTTCTACGTCTTCTTGTGTCACCTTCCCCCACTGTCAGCGCTCGTCTGGGATCTTTAAGCAAACTGTTCGCTTTAACAAAGAGTCTCAGGAACTGGAGAAAATCCTAAAAACTGCCTGTCGGAATAAGCTGAGACTACTATACAGTAACTACCCCTCCGCTATGACCAGCCTGAACATCTGCTCTCTCTCTCTCTCTCCAAAAGGAGAGAGGAGCTGTGTCTCAGTAATGCCAGACATATCCTGAAATCTCAAATGAATGAGCTACCCCCCCCCCCACACACAAACTTCTCTGTGTCTGTTAGGAACTATAGACAGGTGGAAAGCTCCACCATGCAAGGGCAAGAGCTGTGCACTATTCGAAGTCTACCATCCCCTATCTGACCAGATTACTGATTGCACACCATTGACATTTGCCATATTTAGTGTATCTACAGATAAGTATCGAACGATATGATCGTCACAGTCCACGGTCCATATTGTCCCATTTTACTATTGTGATGTATCGTGTCACGAATCGATATACCGTTACACCCCTTTCACTAGCTTTTCTTTATGTTGTGCGTCCAGACTTTTGGATACTGATTTTACTTTCAGATGCTAAAGTGACAGAGGAAAGAAGCAAAAAGAGGAAAAGTTCTTTGTGGCACAGATATTTTAAGGTAATGTATATGCCTCAAAGCTGAAAAGCTTTGAGCCTCAAAGGTGTATTTCATGGTTTCTAAGCTCACGCCTGTCCAAAAGCAGCACAGTCGATAGAGAATGTCGTGTTACACAAAGCCCTTTCAAAAGTACAAAGCCAGACCAGTCGAGGAAAAGACCACATCAGAGGCTGTTCATGTAAATGTCTATTCATGCCACAGAGGAACTCGACAATCAAACTTCCTGAAAGATCTTTTGTTTTCTTGAAACCCCTTCAGCTCTCAATGATTTGCAGTTTATTTATTTGATAAAAAATGCATCCCTGTTAGCTACCACAAAACATAAAACAGTGAAATGAATTCACAGCTCATTTATTTTTAAAGAAAGAGAAAACATAATTACACCCTCCCACCACTTATCACCCACAAACTCTCCCATATTACATATAACAACATAAACCCAAATTACATTAAGTCAAGTCAAGTCAAGAGTTTTATTTGTCACGGCATACAAGCATACAGTGAAATGCGGGGGGTCATGCCCGATTGTGCAATAATACAATAAGAATAGGATGAGAATAAGACATTTGTGCAATAATACAAGTAATAACAATAAGACATAACAGGTACATAATGTTTACAAAAAGCATGGTAAGACATGCTAAGGTCCTGCGATAGTGCAATACAATGTTAGCTACGGATGAGGCAAGTATGTATGATGTAGCAGACTATGTGTGTGTACTTAATATGTAAATAAAGTCTTACCGTGTTGAAAATATGTAGTGGAACATGTGGCCTCGGCCACGCTGGGGCGAAACAATAACTGATTCCCGAGAGGGGAAATAACGCGAGGGACTTGGCGAGGCAGGGGGGAGAAAATAACAAGGGAATTAACAGGCGGATGAATGCGACGAGTATGCGAGACGGCGTCTTCCAAACTAGATGGAAGAGAGAAAAAGAGACACGATATTAGTTGACCAGTAAACATCTCCCACGCTGGAGGGGGAGAAGAAAACGAGGTTAGTGCTACAAGCACAATGCTATACTATACAATCTACAGTTATACTATGTTTCCTTATGCTAGCTTGCTATATCCATCTGTTTACTATACAAGAACCACTCCCGTTCTTTTTTATTTAATTTAAAAAAAAATTAAGTGACCTTTCCATTGTGTAAAGTGACCGTTGTGTGTGAGCGTGTGCAGCATGTGTGTGTGTGTGTTCATGCTAAAGTGACTGTTAGTGTGTGAGCGTATACACAGTGTGTGTGTGTTGTGTGTGTGCTCATGTGTGCTTGTGTGTGGAGAGTTCAGTGTTCAAGACTCTGATGGCCTGGGGGAAGAAGCTGAGCCGAAGTCTCTCTGTCCTAGTTGCTGGTGTTCACAGGCGTTTGCCTGACCTCAGCAGCTTGAACAGGCTGTTGTTGTTACATCATAACACAGTTAGATCAGAAGCATGGTAACAGAACAAAACAAGGTAAAAACATATAATTCAACTATAATTCAACATGCTCTTTTTCAGTATAGCCTTAAAAAAAGATTTCAAAACAATACCATCACTTTCCTGTGTTGGATAGAAACACATGTATGTATGTTACTGTAGAGGTCATTGGTTATGATTGTTTCAGCCTCTGTGTGTACTTTTTTTTTTGTCAGCTTGTGACATACCCATGACAACTACAATACATCATGCTACAGTAGCTAGCTCTCGATCAATCATAGACCAATCTGCTGCACCTAATGCAATGTAATAATGGTTCTTGCACTGAAGAATTTTGGAGCTCGAGGCCTTTTGGAAACATGGCTGACGGTCTATGAGAACAGCTGGCCAATGAGCCGGTAAATCAAGGCTTATGAAATTTGTAGTTCATTAACACTTTGAGCGCCACTCACGGCTAATCTTGGGTTTGCGATCGTGACGTTGAAAGCCACGTCACGGCTTTTCTCTGATTTTTTTTATAAATTTTTTTATTAGCGATCTGAAATCATATTGCATCACGCGAGCCTACCGTTGGAGATCCAGGGGCCGCCGGCGATCAGATGTGAAAAAAGCGCCTCCTATCGTCTCCCAGATGGTAAATCACCCTTTTGGAATGGACTCAATGAAAATGGATGGGGGAAAAAAATATTCCAGTCCACATTTTACTTCTCACCCATGCAGCCGGAGTTACCAGAGTTCATTCTGGAGCCTCTGAGCCGCGGCGATCATGGGTTATACTGTACACACGTTGGATCAATATACTTATCGATTTTTTCGAATGGTGATCAGGAATTGGAATATACCATTTGGATACCATCTGATGTCAGGTAAGGAATCTATGTTATCAGTGTTAGGATAATCAGACTCGTTTTCATGGAGATATAAGCGTTTCCACTATATGTGATATGGCTGTTTCACTGTAAAAGCCATGAGGAAATAATAGCAGTGATTATCAGCGCACGGCACGAGCGTGCGTGCGCACACATATACTATCGACCATCTAGCGTTTATTTGAAAACGATTCATAAATAGACAGACAAATGATAACGTTCTGGAATATTCCAGTAAAAGGCGATTATCATGGAATGTGTTGTTTTTTCTTCGAAAATGAGTGGTTTTCAAAATGCTATAAGAAGGAAATGAAGCGATAAAAACACAATCTGCTTCGCCAATGTTGACTGGAAAATGATTCTTTGATAAGCGATGGGCAGATTAGACACATAGCATAATTTAAAACATAGATTAGGCGATATTAACGTTACATGGGCCGTGGACCGTGGCATCAACGGGGTAAACGGGAAAACACGGCCCGGCACTGAAAGTGTTAATGGGCTAGGGCCCAGGGTTTCTTAGCCGGTAATTACTGTTTTTTTTACCAGGAAAATCTGTTGAAGTCCGACATATTTAACCCATTAACCCTTTCACTGCCACACTACCAAACAGTTAACCCTTTCACTGCCACAATACACAGAAGGTTAACCCTTTCGGTTACCCGTCGGTAGTGTGATAGTAAAGGGTTAACCTTCTGTAGTGTGGCAGTGAAAGGGTGAAGCTGGACTCTGGGCTGAAATTAATATCACGTCATAAATAGATCAAATACAGTCTGTATTAATTAATGTTGCCTTTTTTTTCCCAAAAAGATATTTTCAGCACTACCTTTGTTGACCAATGAATTTAAGTGTTATTAGCTAAATATGAGTTTAGAAATATCTCTGCGCATCCCAGCTGAAACCGGATGGATTAGACGCGAGGAAATAACACGTCAGGAAACCGTTGTAGTCCTAAGACAGAGGAGACCCAGGGCTTTCAATGGACATACATTTCATAAAACTACACACCAGCCTCTGTGAAAGCTACTGAAAATATTCTTTGTGAAATATTCTGCCGTTATTTTCGTGATTATATCTCACGGGTCGAACAAACCTGAATGTTATTTCCATAAAATACAATGTAGATTGTTTCTTTACCTTTCTGTGAACGTCTAGAAAAAAAAACGTGTCTCAATCTGATGAAGAATGCTGGAGCTATTTACATTATAAAAAAGTATAGAAAGTCATTCACAGTCTTTGTTGCCCTGTCACAGGCACCTGGTTTTACTAAATCCAGATTGAACTCTGCCATTGGAAAGAAGAGATGTGGCCCAATCTATAGATGTATGACTTGGCCATAATAAGATATAAGATATATAGGCATGATATTCTATATTCATATTTTAAATTGCATGTGTCCGCATGGCAAAATGCAGTACTGTATCTACAAAAAACCCTGTAAATCATCTGCCCTTTATTAAATTGCTTAGATTTTGTACACTTGATCTCAAGAAGGTGCTGAATGCGCTCTGTGGCAATTTGTCACATCTGGTCAATGTTAGCATGGTGTTATTCACCATCAATTACACCATCAAGCATAGTAACTGAATACATTCCCTAGATACCAAGAACATCCAAATAGCCCTTGTGGAGCAATCTTCCATGGGTATATACTTTTAGGCGAATTTTTTGAAAATATGGCTAGGGCTTAGAGGTTAAATCTCTCCAGTCATATATCTTTCTGCATATAACCCATACCTCTGTATGATATCATGTACAATAATGTCCACAAGATGTTTGTTGCGTTGAAATACAGCCATCTTAGTGTTATCTAAAACGTAAAAACAATGGTTAATGTTTCCAAAGTGTGCCAACAACATATTGCCCACTTCACTTAGCGTTCATAAACTACCGTTATTGATAAGGACAGACACACTAAGTTGTGGCTAGTGAACTTGCTACATGGATGGACCCAAATACACTCAAAGCATGATTCCTGGCTTTACCAAAACAACTTTTTAAATCTTAAATCTGCCATTCCATGAGTGGAGAGAGCAGACAGAATGGCGGTAATATAACGTTAATTATTACAAATGGTAACTGTGACTATTTTGATTGACGATTGAGGATTAAGCGGGTATAATGTTATTTCAATAAGCTCAATAAACATAGATAATATTTTACCAGCATTGAATTTGCATTGAAACCTTCCCGGTACCAATATTTTCGAGCAGAAACCATGCTAAGGCCATTATGTAGGAACCCACACAGTCTCATACCTTTTGCTTTTTAAATTATGACCGATTTAAGTGGACCCATTACTGCATGCTAAAGATTTTTTTTTATTAATTAATCATCAGACATCAGACAACATATGAAGTTCCATGTGACAGACACAGACCATGGGCAATGTCCTGTCCTCATTTAACTAAATTGAGAAAAACTGGATTTTCCATTGGTGGCTAATTTTGACAATTTGTTATGTTTTTACGGTGTCAGCTGTAAGTTACAGGAGAAAGAAAGAAAGAAAGAAAGAAAGAAAGAAAGAAAGAAAGAAAGAAAGAAAGAAAGAAAGAAAGAAAGAAAGAAAGAAAGAAAGAAAGAAAGAAAGACCTTTCACTCTACTGCCTGAGGCTGATCAAACAATAGAGACAAATTGAGTCAGGCAAAATCCAAGACTTCTGTCCGCATACAGAAGACATAAGACTTGTTCTTTTGATGTAAAGACCCTGTTGCAGCCAAAAGAGATAGAGCTCAGTTTTAGTAGATATGCCACTATCTCATGCCACCGGTGGTTCCCTTTGTTGTTATGTAAGTCATGTGCTAATTGCCACATGTGTCCACATACAAAGTCTAGTGGAACTCCATTAGCATTCATCAATGGCTTCTGCAACAGGACTCTCCAGCAATGCAGAGTTCAGACGACATGATTCTAACTTTCTAGCCCTGATTGTCCACTAGCAGGCAGTTTTTGGAGATCGCAGAGAAAAAGCCCCAGATCAGAGGCAAATCGCCATTTGCTTTGCGCTTGTAAGTCGGCACTCAATTGCTATGTGTGAACTGGACGTGACCTGAGAAACTCACCGATGCATTGCAGATGACCAACAAATATCAAGCAAAATATCTGGACCCTGTCGGGGACAGGCAATGAGCTACAGCCAATGAGAGTGCAAGAAATGAGAGAGAGAGACAGAGACCATTCTGCTGTGGTTGAGTTACATTGACTTTTAACGTTAGGTTATGACTATAACCAAGTTCTGTTAATTAGGGGTGACGCTTGGCATCACTACTGCACTATCTCGCGTACGTGCACGCGTACTGAATAAACCACAAATGTACCTCTAATACCAGTATTAGTCTGACCACACCCCTCATCAGCTTACCTTCATAAGCAGGTGTGTGGTCACCTGCTCTCCTCCTTCCCAAGCTTTCACCACAAGGTGAGGTCAAGGGCTGCAGCGGCCGTCTGATGCCAAGCGTCACCCCTAATTAACAGAACTTGGTTATAGTCATAACCTAACGTTCTGTTTCATTAGGGGCTCTGCTTGGCATCACTACTGCACAAAGGGAGGCCAAGCGGAGCCGCTGGCTGACAAATACACCCCGCTGACAGCCCCCCAAAACCATCAGAACAGGGAGGGCCGAGCCCCCCCGACCCCCCCTAATGGAGGGTATCCCCCCTATTAGAGGCTTCACGGGAAGGCGACGGACCCGACCGTGCGAAGAGGCACTCAAGCAACTTAACGCACAGGGTGAGCAGACCGTGGCTTGACCCCACGACTACACACACGCACAACCCGCATGCCACCCGGGAACGAACGGAGGAACAACCTCGTTACTGCCCCCAGAATCACGGGGTCAAGGGCAAACCCAACCCCGTGGCAAGGCCGTAGCAGCGGAGCGCGAAGGAAGACCCAGACCCACCAAAAGGACTGGACTCCCTGGAATGGGGGCCCGGAGAAGTCCATGATGCCAGCATCAAGACCCCACCAGGTGGGCACGTAGTGCCCCGCCCCCCACATCGCCAGCGTATTCGGACAAAGGCCCCCCAGTTACTGCACCTGGTAATCCCAGGCGGTATCCCAAGTACTAACCAGGCCAGAACCTGCTTAGCTTCCGAGATCGGACGAGATCGGGCGTGTTCAGGTCGGTATGGCCGTAAACCGAGCGGGCCCCGTCCCCCCAACAGTACAGACAGTCAGCATGGCCGTAAGCACACAAAAAAGGTTAACCAACGGAAGCAGGCAGCGCACCGGGGAAAAACCAGGCAACAGGCTGTTAACCCTAGCCTGGAGACTGCGGACGAGACAGGCGCCAGAGGGGACAGCTGAACACAGCCGCCCCGGCGGAAGGAGCGTAAGCTGGCGGTGTTGCATGACCAAGCCTCCATTTAAAAACCCCCACCCAGAGGGGTCGAGGCAGAGAAGGCTGACACGATTGGCAGACGTCATGAACGTGCAGGGGCACCCTCAAACGGTGAACCCGGGAGTTGACACTGCTCCAACACACCAGGGAATCAACCACCTCGGTGTTACCCAATGCGGTGGTTGTTCCTATAACCCCTCAAGAAAAAACTCCAAAACACACCTGCGGGTATACACCGGCTATACCGCAGTACAAGTGTTTCAGTTTCCAAAAAGGGTTAACCCAGGCCTACGGGTCGCAAACATCACTTCGGACCGGGCCTGGCGGTACGGGAAGCACAGGGTCACCAGAGGAGGTCAAAAAACCACCCCCACAGGCCCCTCTTCGCCATGCGTGAGAGAGGAGCGAAAAATAATGGAGAACCAGCCCCTAAGCACACCGTACCTGGTATTCCCCGGTGGTCTCCCAACCAAGTACTAACCAGGACCAAACTGTGTAGCGGCCGAGATCCGACGAGATCGAGCGCGTACAGAATGGCATGGCTGTAAGCCATGACGACAGTGCTGAGTAAAAACATACCCAACCAGGGTCTCCATAGCGCTTAACCCTGTGACACCCAGACCGACCTGGCATTTTTCCCCCTGAAAAAAGCCCAAGTCCCTCAGGGTACCAGAACAGCAGATCTGCATCCCCGGCGGACAACGGGTTCAACTGATCTGGACCAGCGTGACCAGAACCAGTCCCGTGCCCTAACCACGCCGACATGCCTACTCCAGGAGAAGGGCAGATATGCGTGTTGATCTTAACATGAAAAGAAGGCGCCACCCAGACGTTCGGACGAACCGCGCCTGGTGGCCCACCCCAAGGGCGTGAGACCCCACTACATATGTTCAGATCCATCCCGTCATCATCCCCCAGACATGAACGAGAATCCGTCGACAACCCACCCAGGTCATGGGATGTGGTCGTCGGAAGAGGAAAAACCCCCATCTCAGTTGCTTTATAAAAACGCTGTTTCAACCACAAGCAACCAAGGCGTGCCAGTCAATCGCCTGTTTACAGCGAGCTAGCACTATACGTGCGTCGGGACACACCCCCATCAATGAACAGGCTATTTAGACCTGTCATTGAATCCCCAAGGCGCCCAGGGGAACGACAAGAGGGGTGTGACACTCCCTAACTCCAACACTTCTGGAATAGAAAGAAGGAAGCATCAACAGTATGTATCCCAGTCTACACAGCCGGGGTAAAAAATGTTCACATTTTTACATCCCACCACCCTCCCATAGGAAAGAGACGGGGATCCCCAGAGAGACTTCCCACGCGAGCTGTACAGATTGAAAAGAATATATTGCACCTTGAGCCATGTAAAAAACTGGTTTTAGGGCCTCCGGGGAAGAGGCACTGAACCCATACACACTCAATAAACGAATTGAATCGAATATACATACAATAGAAAAGGACCCTTCTAGAGGGTCCACTCACTTTGACAATCTGAGGAGGAAGGCTCTGTACTCTGATGGAGGCTTCCTCACATGGAAGAAGGAGTCCGAACTCACAGAAGGCCTGAATAGGCGCTTGGTGAGGAGGAGCCCTGACCACCCCCCCTGAAAACAGATCCATCACATGGACCTGAACAGCACACGGAAGTCCTACCAACAGAGACGCGCACGGTGACGTACTCTATGGCGGGGGAATTCCTGCGGTGCACACGCCCAATATACCAGGCCGTGGGACCAGGAACTCCCCCCCCCCCCCCCCCCCCCCCCCCGTAACGTGCCGAACCGCCACGTGACGGGAACCTTGAAGGACAGGGGGTGTACCCCTGACCGACAGAACAATGGGGAGAGGAAAGGTTACCAGTTCACCCCTTTACGACCCCACACCCATGATACGACGTAACGACAAAAAGAGAATATGACACAGTCATAGTCAGCTCTATGAAGCGTTTCACAGCTCCACACAGCGCATGAGCTAACCTGCTATCTGATTTTTACTAAGGAAAAACACAGAATAGAGAGGGCTCTAAGAACCCCGGTCCAACATACACATGTGCTTCTGTGGCCAGTACAACCCAGTTGTAGGTCACATGACACACACAACCCATCATCACCTACAAAAAATGGCAAAAACACTCAACAGAGGAACGCCGTTTTTTTCACAATGAGAGAATACATCATTCTTGATTAGTATCGACCACAGGCCTTGCTAAGCACACATGACAGCAACCAAACCAATTTCCCTTTAGGAAATAAGTTTCTCCAGCAGATTTAGCACAACCTCAGCAATCAAGCTAAGAGTTACATCGTATCCCTACCACACAAAAGACACAATTAATGCACAACATGTCTGATAGGAGGTGATAAAGTCCCCAGGGAACCGGGGGGGAAAACACAATCCTCCTATTTTACCCTCAATACGGCCAGTTAAAACAGGAAAACCTGTTAATGTGTGAACACACTGTTCATTGTCATTACAGTCTGAGAAAGAACATTCTTTTACTCACTTGTCACCAAGCATAGCTTCATAGGTTAGTTACCTTAGTTGTGAGTACACGGCCGTGTTACTCACACAACAACCAGATCATTACATCCCGTTTGCACGGAGAAGCTAACTGCCAGTGACAAAAACAGCTCACACATAACCCGCAACGTATCCTAAATGCATTGTAGCAACACACGTTTTGGGAAAAACACCGTTATTCACAATACATTTAGCAAAGTAAAACCAGAAGACGTGTTATGAGGTCTGGTCAACCCCGTTCCTACCCGGAACGCAGATCAGCGAAGTGCAGTCACAAGACACCGTAGAACACAGCCGTCCTGTGTTGTTCGATCCGGGCAGCGTCGCCGCTCCAACCAGTCGCTACAGTCCTCTTTGTTGACGCAATCCCCGTCCAGGCTCAGGGCAGGGTCGACGAACATCCCCTGTCAAGGATGACGTCGTGGTCAAGAGTGTAAAACATGTTAAAATCAAAGCACGTTCAACAGAATAGCATCAAGCCAACGGCTGCTCCAACCGTTCGGGTGCTATTGCTTCTGCTCGCGAGACGCCGATCTAACGACGCACGCGATCAGAAGCGAGCTCACGGCGACGCGCGAGAAGCTAAGCTACCCCGCGCCAGGCCATGGCCATAGCAGCAAGCTAACGTTACCTAGCGACCACGACATGCTAGCCCCGCAGCTAACAGCTGACTGGCTAATAGTAGGCCTTAAGCAGGCCATGCAGCGATCCAGCAGGCTAACGCAGCAGTTAACAGCTGACCGGCTAACCGTAAGCTATGAACTTGTAAACAATGACATAACACTCACCCAGACAGGCCGCCGTTCTGAACCTCTCCTCACTTTTTAAGAGAAAAGAGAAAACAAGATGTCAACACCGCTTCACAACGGTGACATTACCACATCCGACGGAGTCAGCACAGTACCAACTGGCCTGTGTAGCTGACTTTGAACATGAATCTGCCGCTATCGCACATTACATGCACATATCCCCTCGTGAAGGAATACTCTCATTTGGATATGAAAGATGGGGCCTTAACACGGTGACAGAGAGAATCCACTCGTCCAGAACACACAGGGATCACCAGTGTCAATGGTCGCGGCCCACTAGTTAAAACTATAATGGTCTCCAGACCAAGGCCTTCTGTCGCCTAGGTGGCTGAACAAAGGACCCTAGTCTGGGGCCGGTTTCCATAAACTTTGTCAAGTAGCCCCCATAGCACTAACAGACAAGTGGAGCCCGCCAGCAAACACTACTCACCCAACCTGGAACGCACCGCTTCTCACAACAGCGGCATGTCCGACAGTTCAGCTGTGGCCTGACAGGTTTCACCCCAACAAACACAGCAAGGAACTGCAGTTGAGAAGCATGCAGCGGCGTGCTCCCAATACGAAAACCGGTGGAGGGTTTTTAGAATGATCATCATCTTCCAGACACTCCAGTACGAAGACAATATCGCCGTATTTTCTCGAAAATAGTGAGAGAGAAAATAAAGATATGATGTCAACGTATCCTTGTTTCCCAAAGCTGCTCCTAAACCTTTCTTCCATCATGGTGTCAAGTGTGGGGATCTACCGAGGCACTTCTTCCTTGTGGTGAAAGCGAGAAGGAGGAGAGCAGGTGACCACACACCTGCTTATGAAGGTAAGCTGATGAGGGGTGTGGTCAGACTAATACTGGTATTAGAGGTACATTTGTGGTTTATTCAGTACGCGTGCACGTACGCGAGATAGTGCAGTAGTGATGCCAAGCAGAGCCCCTAATGAAACAGAACTAGTGAGGGACCATGAACAGAATGAAGAAACTTGATAAACTTGACAACACAAGTTGTCTTAATAAGAACATTATGAAACTTTTCAGCCTATTGCAATATCGAATGACCCTGCCACATTATTAGAGTCTCTCTGTTATTAGTTGTCATTCATTCATTCATTCATTCATTCATTCATTCATTCATTCATTCATTCATTCATTCATTCATTCAATTCATTCATTCATTCATGATTTAGGGACATTTTAAAGGGGATGTGCAGAGATCTGGGGGATACCATACAGCCCATTACCAGTGCGGTTCACAAGTTGGCTTTGTTCTCTGCTAGCTTGCTATTAGGATTGTAATGATTTTACAAACGTCAAAGCTGTATTTATCACCTGAATTTGGCGATAAGAGTTTCACATTCTGATCCACAATGAGAATATGAAAAAGATTAACGAGTGGAGAGTGAGAGAATGGCAGAGAAAGAGAGAGAGAGACTGACACAGAGACCAGGCAGTGGGTGTGGCCTGGGGAAAACTCTAAAACCTTGTGCTTTCTCCAATCTGTATTCATCTGACCAAAACATGTGTCACTTCTCACATGTGTTTTCATGACAAAACGTAGTTTGGAGAACCAGAGAGACTCGTAGAGGATTCCTCCTGGTGAAAGATCTTGTAATGTCTACCCCCTGTCACAGATCAGTCCTAACCACAGATCCCCTTCAAGATTCCAGATTACAAGACAGAATGTTGTGTTGTATGAACAGTACAGTGATCTGATGAATTTTAAAGTCAAGTTGTAAAGATGCTCTGATCATGACAGAAATATTTTTTTCCCCAAGAACCATTAGATATGAGCTCTGTTAATTTTTTTAACCTACCCCCTTGTGAGAAAAACCAAAACCAAAACATCACAGTATTCGCATCCACCCCCACCTCCCCTGCCGATCTCTCCACACCTATGTCTCCCTACCGAGGGGCGCTAGTAGGGCCATTCTCCGTCACATTTGATTACTGCCTCGATGGGAAAGAGCAACAAAGTAATAACCTTATCAGTAACATATGATTGAGATCTTCAAAGGGCCATTCTGCCTCAATGCCCTCTCATCTGACTCGGGCTGATCAAAGGCACCCAGAACACGGTGGGTTCATCCACTCGGGTCTCGCGGCCCACAGGTAGAAACACACGCCTCAGCCGGCTACTGATGTCGGCCGCGTATTGCCAGTGACAGGTGTCACATCTCAGCTTCCACAGCGGTGCACATAGCCTACTGATGAGAACGAGCCATGGTTATTCAATCCAGAACGCCCTTGGTGTCAGAAAGAAGAGAGAAAGAATGAGAGGAGGAGGAGGAGGAGGAGAGGGGGGGGGTTGTTTACTCGTTTTCGTTGTTGAACAGGTAAACTCTTTTCTTTCCCAAGTCCGCCCTGAAGCACAAGTATCATTGTCTCATCAATAATTGAAACGGTTTAGTTGGAGAGTGGACAATGAGTGGAATATTGTAGCTAACCAGTAGTACTGTACTAACCAGGTGCTTGTGCTAGATTAAAAAAAATACCCCCTTTAAATTAATATTCAACATGGTCAAGTTCAAGTTCTTTATTTGTCAAATACACCACAATACAGGGGCATTGCAGGTAATGACATTTTTGTATTTCGAGCTCAGACTCAACAGTGCACAATTAAGAAACAACAATGAATACAGGAATGGTAATAATAAGTAGTAGAAAGATAAAATATAATATAAAATGAGGTAATAAAATAAAATTGTAAATAATTTACAGACATTTTACACATAGTGTATGTGCATGTCAAGGTGTAGTGCAGGGTGCATGTGTGTTTGTTGTTCAATAACAATAAGTAGTGGTAGTAAAATAAGGTGAGGTAAAATTTAATTAAATTTACAATTATTTACAGAAAGTGTGTTGCGAGACATCGAGATGCTTCGTATCTGACTTTTATCATCACTTACTAACGTCTTCGTATGGAATCCTTCCCCTAGACTCAGTTTGGAGGAGGGATATACCAGACTTGGAAGTAGATTTTGATTGGCAAGAAGTCTGGGCAAACGTTCGACTAGCGTCACGCAACCCGGATCATCAACAGATTCATCTTAATTATATTCATAGGACTTACCTGACACATATAAGATTGAACCGAATGGGGCTTAAACAAGACTCTTTATGCTCCTTGTGTCTAAGAGGTGATATCGGTACATTTATGAATGAATGAAAAGTGTATTTCTTGGACATGTTATTCTTCTTATTTCTTCAAACAACTCACAGTGTCTTGATCCATCAGACCAAATGTCATGTACGAAGGTCTAACGACCGAACCAAAGAGTATCTGGAGCAGGCTGTACATGAACAGAAACAGCCTCTCTCAGTAAATGTTTTCAAAATGGTCCCGGGCAGGTAGGTAATAACAAACACAAGACGTTGTTCCAAAATTAGTAAATGATATTTATTATGCCGGGTAGGAATTCAAACCTCCACTGATGGTTAGATCGGCCACAAAGGGAAAAAACAACCCACAAACAATTAACAAACAGGGAGAGGTATAAGGGGAGAACAAACAAGGGAAGTATATTACTAAACCAGTCTGGACAAACAAAGAAACACCACTCTAACCATGCCGCTCCAGTTTAGGATGAACACCAATCTACCCCCTATGTCTGGGCCGTAGGATGAACCACCACTCTAACCATACAGCTCACGGCTTAGGATGAATCTAGGAAGGCCAACAAGATCTACATATATATACTTAAACGTACAAGCTCACCTTCTTAAACATAGAAACACCACTCTACCCATGCCGCTCACAGTGTAGGATGAATCCAAGGTGGCCAACAATATATATATCTCCCACAAACATGTAAGCACAATGGCAACCTCACTCTACTCAAAGACTGAGCAATTGACTGAGAATGAGGCACCGAGACGTGTGTGTGCTGTCAGGTATTTGGCTACCCATCCCTCCCGATGTGATTGCCATCAGCTGTCATTCATTAGGCAATCAGCACTCTTCAGTAGGAATGGGCAGCACCTGACAGGAGAGAAAAGAGACATCATTAGCCCTCATGTTCACACACACACACATCACATACAAAACATAACACATTAAATATACTAACCTGATGTTCAGAAGGTGTCATAAATACAGTAATAATGGTAATGACCAACCCACGTACCCAGGTACGTCACACCAAACAATCATAACAACAAATTAAAAGAATCCTTAAAGGAAAAAAACATTTAAAAAAAAGAACAAAGAAAAAACAGGAATTATAAACAAAAGAGCATTGTGTTTGGTTAGCAGACATGTCCAAAAAAAGGAGTAGAGGGAAGCTTAGCTTATTGATCCCTACCCCCTTACATTTGTATTTGTTCTTCCATTAATATTACTAGAATTTACATAATTTAGTATATTACAATATAGTATATTATTTTTACTTATATTAAAAGTTTACAATAAAAAACATGATTCACTTGACTGCAGTGAATATAGTACATCACTACATACACAATATAACATAATTTTGTTTATCGTCACTACTCATTTCTGTATTTTTCTAATGTGTATTTTTTTAGCTGCTTTTTAAATTGTGCCACATGTTTACTCAGTTTGATGTATTCGGGTAAATTATTCCACAACTTCACTCCACACACCGATATGCACCATTGTGTGTACCATTGGTTGTTTATGCATATGTATTGGGAATGCCCCCCTGTTAAGATATTCTGGGAATAAGTCACCACGCAATTATCAGAATTTTTATTTCTGACCATACCTGTACTGCCTTCTGTATTGTTGTTGAATGATGTTTCTCAGTTTGTAGCCTCTAGACCAGCTTCCCACCCCCTAATACTGCGAATTGTATTAGTATGAACGACCAGCCCAGCCAAGCTGGTAGCAACGCCGAGAGCTGGGCTCGAACCCAGCATCTCCTGTGGTGGTGGCGAGCGCCTTGCCCACTGCATCACCTAGCCGCCCTAGATATAAATAACTTGACGGTCATACCAAACCATTCATTTTGACAGGAGCTAACTAACATTAGCTAGTTAGCCAGCTGGCACCAGTGATTGATTTCGGTCGACTAACGTTAGCTCTTGACATTCATCCATTACCAAATCTAGCCATGTTGGCTGTTTGTTGTTGAATACCTAGTGGTGGTCCAGGGATTGTTTAGGACACCTGCCGCTTTGTCAAACAAAATACATCTCCAGCTAAATAGTTTCCCTCGCTTAGCCGAACCAGTTAGCCATTCTGTTCCATAAACCTCTTGAATCTTGTTTTTTTGTAATTGTCGAGATTAAAAGAACGTTGCACAGTTGTGGTGTCGGCCTTCCATTTGCTTTAATTTGTAATTGTTCAAAGCTTTTTTTTTTTTTTTTACTTTATTTTTTAGCGTTTATCGCTTTACTGGTCAAGCATGACCGACAGTTGTAGAGTGAAACGGGAGGGAGAACAGGGGAAGACATTCGGCAAATGACGGCGGGTCCGGGAATCGAACTCGGAGTCAACCAGAACCGTGACGCAGCACGGCTCCTCCCGACGCAGAAATAGCGACGAGATACGCGGTGAGCTACTGGAGCTCCCCTGTTTAAAGCTTTTAATGTGATGAATGAATGAATGAAAACTTTTATTTAAAATGGACACCACAGCTACATTGGACCAGTCACAGTGGACAGACCAGATCTGTTGTGTTGCGTGTTTATAGCACAAGTGCTAGTTTTCAACACTAGTCCATTGAGGCTGTGGATAAAATAAAATTAACAGTATAATACAGAATTAAAATCACAAATCAGAACAAATAGTTACCAGAACAAGAGTCTATGATAAAAATAACAAAACCAGTCCACGTCTACATGTGAGCACTGCTGCTTTGATTTCAGCCAAAATGTGCCGGAAGGTATGGGTTCTTACCTATCTCGATGTGATTTATTTAGAGATATCTACAGCAAGAATTTTAGGTGTCAATGAAGCCAGCATTGCAATCTGGTTAGAAGTGGTGGAGAGAATAAAGGTTGGCATATGAATTGTAATCCCTGGTTAGAAACGAGATAATGGATGGATTATCCAAGGGGGGTCCTGAGGGGGGGGGAAGAAGAATGAGCAAGAGCATATGTATGTATTGTATTGTATTGTGGGGATTATGTATATATCTCGTAAACCACATTTATATTGATTCAAATACAGGAATGTATAGTCCTGTGATTTATTGGGATATTTACTGTTAATGTTTGTCTTGTCAAAAAAATAATAAAAAAAATTGTTAAAACATTTAAAAAAAAAAGTGTGTTGCGTAAAAGTGTGTGCATATTAAAAGTGTATGTGCTGAGCCACTGTCGCCTCACCACGCACTAACATAGCATGAAGGTGGCGAGAGGTCTGGCTATGTGAGAGTGTAACAATATACAGACAGCTGACATTCGTCTTTTATATTAGAGGTACCCAAATTAATGGTAATCCTAGTTCACAGAGCACCCTACCACCTCCAGTTCATCCGCAGACACCCCTATTAAAGAAAACCTTCACTTTAGCTATGAAGGGGAAGATGAGCACAGTAAGAGTGGATGTATGTCACTGAGCAGTGATTTAAGGTGAACGTGCGGTTGCGCACGTTGCAGCACATTTGCCCTCGTCCTATCTATTAGGACAACCAGCATCAGTTTCGGAAAAGTGACCACGTCCGGTTTCGCCTCCCGGTGAACGGACCAGTCACCTCTGACGGTGAAAATGATTGACCGTTTTTGTAGCCAATGAAATTCTGGACCTGATGGTATCTTACACGAGGGATGTTTACATTAGCCCTTCACCAAGTTTGGTTTGCATGGAAAGTAACGTTAGCTAACGTTAGCTACATAACGTGTAGATATAAATAACCTTTTTTTTTATTTTTCTCCCGTCCCCAATTTCGTATTGTCCAATTCTACCCTCCCCTGTCTCGAACATTGTTAGGCCATGCCTCCCACAAGCCGGCTGCAATGTGGACGAAGCCTTGCATCACGTGTCCCCTCCGGTACTCGAGGAGGCAGCCGTCGCATCTTTTCACCTGCACAGCGCGATCTCTCAGCGGCGAAGGTCTGCGTGGGAGGGACACACCGCCCTTGTCGCTTCCTGATTCTACTGTGCAGGCGCACGAACCGACCTGTAGGAGTCAAGTTTCAAGTTTCAAGTTTCTTTAATAGTTGTCATACAGAAGTACAGAATACTTTCATACAAAATGCTTCTTACTGTTACGCTCCAGAGACTGTGCTAGACAAGATAGTATCAAATAACATAGTATAGCATGTAATTTAGAAGAAGAAAATGAAGTCACAGTGTTCGGTATAGACATATGTACAATGTTCTGAGTTACCATATAATATACAATACTATGCAGTGTACTAATGTACAGTACTATATAGTGCAAAGCAGAATGGGATGAGGTACAATTTAGGTACAATTTACAGTAAGGTGTACGAGTTGTAGTGCAATCCTTCATCAATAAATATAAAGTGTGGGGAGTGGGTGCTACAGTGTGTTTCTTTAAAGTGGGTGTGTGCTATAAAGTGTGTCGCTGTCCACAACGTCCGATCGCCACCGACCAGCTTCCCACCCCCTAATACTGCGAATTGTATTAGTATGAACGACCAGCCCAGCCAAGCTGGTAGCAACGCCGAGAGCTGGGCTCGAACCCAGCATCTCCTGTGTTGGTGGCGAGCGATGAATGAATGAATGAAAACTTTTATTTAAAATGGACACCACAGCTACATTGGACCAGTCACAGTGGACAGACCAGATCTGTTGTTTTGCGTGTTTATAGCACAAGTGCTAGTTTTCAACACTAGTCCATTGAGGCTTTTCTAAAAGATAAAATAAAATTAACAGTATAATACAGAATTAAAATCACTAATCAGAACAAATAGTTAACAGAACAAGAGTCTATGATAAAAATAACAAACCCAGTCCACGTCTACATGTGAGCACTGCTGCTTTGATTTCAGCCATACCTTGAGTCCTCTGTGTAAAGTTTTGGAATAAAGGATCCAACACATTGATTCCAGTTTGACTCTTTACTGAACGTTTCCAAGTTTACAGACACATTCCTGCTGTTATGGCTAGAACTAGCCCAATTTGAACACTCCCGCTGCTTCTCTGTATCACATAACAAGATAACCAGTGTCTTGCTCTTGAGGAGTAGAACATAGAGCGCCCTCTGTAGGTCAGAACTAAACATTACCAAACTCAATGAACATTATGAACATAATGTGAAGCATGGACATTACACTCTGCTGATATATGATGATACATGATTTTGCTAAAAATGTTGGGGGAGCAGGTTAAAAACGAGTCTAATATTACAGAATATTACTAAATTGGCAAACGTGAAAAGATTGTGCTTACTCAAAACACTGCAGTGATGGGCGCCCTCGTGGCGCATACCATAGTGCCTCGCGCACCTACGCGGCCGACCCAGGCTCGATCCCAGCTCCCGTCGTTATTTGTCGCATGTCCTCCCCACCTCTCCTCCCGTTCGCCCTCTCCTCTGTCGGTCCTGCGTGGCCAATAAAACCTGTAAAAATGCTAAAAAAATAAATAAAAAAATAAAAAATAAAACACTGCAGTGATGCCAGCGCATTGGTTTACGGCCCATGATTTGTATAGCCTGTTTGTATATTATAGTTATGGGTTTTAGTATGGTTTGTGAGGTTTGTGACCATGATGTGATACAGTAAGACAAGTGGGAAAGAATGAATAGAATAGAATAGAAATACTTTCATTATCCCGAGGGAAATTTGACACTGCAAATCGCTCAACATTAAACATTTAGACAGAACAGGTCACGAATAAGAATAACCTAAGATAAGAGTAGAATAAAATAGAATAAAAATGGAATAAAATATACAGTAAATAAATACAGTAAAAATATACTGAGGTCTACAATATTGCACAGTGCTGTTTAAAAAGTAAGAGTCCAGGAAGATGGTAACTGTCACTCTGTGCTCAGTGATGCAGTGAGGCACAGTGATGCATTGTAAAGTCTGATGGCTGTCGGAATGAAGGACTTCCTGTGCCGTTTAGTGCTGCATTTAGGTAGTGTAAGCCTAGCACTGAACATGCTCCTCCGGTCAGCCAAGTCTGTGTATAGTGGGTGGGAGGGGTTTTCCCTGATGGTCTGGAGCTTAGCAAGGCTCCTCCTTAGCGTGCATATAAAGTTGAGGAGCTTTAGTTGACAGATCCCTTCTTTTTTTTCTTTTTCTGTTTTTTCTCCCATCCTAATGTTAGTCGTTATGCCAATTCCCAATCCCCTTCCTGGTCGCTGCGCACCTACCCCCTACAGTTGGTCTGGGAGAGTGGAGGCTATCACATGCTTCCTCCGACACATGTGTAGCCAATCAACCGCTTCTTTTCACCTGGCAGCGTTACACTGAGAGGGTGAAACGTGTGGAAGGATCACACTAACCCCCTTAGATCCTTTCCTCGCTGAGCAGGCGCCCCGACTGCGCCCCACTGTTTACAACGACCAGGACCCACCCACCGGCTTTCCCACCCTCTATCACAGCCAATTGTGTTAGTACGACGGCCGGCCAAGCCGGAAGCAACGCAGAGAGCCTATAGCCAATGGAAATGCTAATGAAAAGACTCTAGCTGGGACAGTTAATGAAAGGACAGATAGCTGGGGCAGCTGATGAAAGGACTCTAGCTGGCACAGCTAATGAAAGGACTCTACCTGGGACAGCTAATGAAAGGACAGATAGCTGGGACATCTAATGAAAGGAATCTAGCTGGGACAGCTGATGAAAGGACTCTAGCTGGGACAGCTGATGAAAGGACAGATAGCTGGGATAGCTGATGAAAGGACAGATAGCTGGGACAGCTAATGAAGGGACAGATAGCTGGGACATCTAATGAAAGGACTCTAGCTGGGACAGCTGATGAAAGGACTCTAGCTCGGACAGCTAATGAAGGGACAGATAGCTGGGACAGCTAATGAAGGGACAGATAGCTGGGACAGCTAATGAAATGACAGATAGCTGGGACAGCTAATGAAAGGACAGATAGCTGGGACAATGATGACGACAATCATAGTGAAGGATTTGATGCGTTTGAAGGTATGGTTTGAAGTAGCCTATACTCTTCAATTGATCTGACTGTAATTTATTGTGCAGCTTGAATGAAAGTCACCTGTTGATGATTCATGCGTGTAACTAACTATGCTATTTGGATAAGATGCAGAGAGAGACATTTTGAGCCCACAACAGAAAAGGGGGAGATTTATAATGATGGAGGGGCCTTGTGTGTGTGTGTGTGTGTGTGTGTGTGTGTGTGTGTGTGTGTGTGTGTGTGTGTGTGTGTGTGTGTGTGTGTGTGTGTGTGTGTGTGTGTGTGTGCGTGTGCGTGTGTGCGTGCGTGCGTGCATGTGGAGAAGGGGGGGGGGGGGGGTAAGTTGCAGGGAGATATTGGTCCAAATATGAAGGCAACACCAACATTGTTATATTTTATATTTTCACATTCCTCAGTGAGGAAAAGGTGTATTTGCAATTTCACATGGAGGTTCAAAACACCTAAATAGATCTTTATATGTTCAAAAAACAAACAAAAAATTACTAACCCTTTGAGATCTATATATCAAATCATTGTAAGTGGTGTTTTAGATGTAGGAATTGGTGATCATTGCCCTATTGCATGTATTAGGAACACACATCTGAAGAGAACTGCATCACTAGTTAAGAGAACTGTAAGGTATTTTAACGTACAAGCTCAAAATTAGCATGCACGCACCTTTTAAGAAGATTAGGGTGAAAAACAGATCTAGTTCATGGTTTTCCCCTGAACTATCAACCTTATTCATGTCAAGAAACAAGCTTGTTCCCTCGCTAGATGCATCCCACTGGGTTTCATGCAGAACGATTAGGAATAAATGTATGTTCCTTGTGAAAAAAACAAAATCTGATTATTGGTCTTGGTGTCTCTCTTATTCAAATCCTGCAAAATTCTGGAAGATAGTAAAATCTAATACAAGCAATTCTGCTGCTTTTCTACCTTCTCATGTCATGATTGATGATTGCTTAAAGGGGAACTCCAACATTTTGGGAAATTAGCTTATTTAACATCTTCCCTGGAGTTAGACAAGAAGATACATACCTTTTTTGTCTCTGTGCGTGCATTTTAGCTTTGGGAATAGACGCTCCGTTAGCATAGCTTAGCTTCATCACTGGAAGTGAGGCAGGACAGTAGCCTTACAGTGCCTTACAGTGTATTGCAAGGTCTGACATTGACCAAACTTGATATGCATGACCTTGGTGGGCTCTAGGTCAACTCCTGAAAAGGGGGTCAATGTCAGACTTTGCAATCAAAAGTTAGGGGGCTAATAACCCTTGCCATAATTTCAGTGCGCCCCCTAACTTTTGATTGCAAGGTCTGACATTGACCCCCTTTGCAGGAGTTGACCTAGAGCCCACCAAGGTCATGCATATCAAATTTGGTCAATGTCAGACCTTGCAATACACTGTAAGGCACTGTAAGGCTACTGTTCTGCCTCACTTCCAGTGATGAAGCTAAGCTATGCTAACGGAGCGTCTATTCCCAAAGCTAAAATGCACGCACAGAGACAAAAAAGGTATGTATCTTCTTGTCTAACTCCAGGGAAGATGTTAAATAAGCTAATTTCCCAAAATGTTGGAGTTCCCCCCAACCGCTTAACCTGCAATGAGTCTCCCTGGCCATTTTAGTTTTTGAGGACTGCATACTTTTTTTGCAAACCAAAACAACATACTTTATACTTATAGCACATGCATGAGCCTGGTCTCTTTTGAAAGATGACATTCTGAAAATTCAATTTTAGTGCTAACGTAATAGAGTAACATAGGTCTGAACTTGAGTTGTAGCAAGAATTGTTACTCTAGTTTTTCTGTAGTAGTTAGTAGTCCAGAGGTAGTATTTCCCCAGAAGGTGGTATGGCTTACAAATCCATACGGACCCATAGCCTGAAGCCTTATGTAGTACATGTCCACATTTCATAAAGATCCATTCAGAAATGAGTGATTAGGAGTGATTTTGGTAAACTGTACAAAAGAAAAACTGAGTTTTCTCATAGACTTCAATTCATTCGGCTGTTTTTCTCTTCCTGTTTTCGCTCATTAGTTTTTCACCAAATCCCTGATTCATACATCCCCAGGTCGGGTATCATTGGAAAGCCACACTCATTGGCTACAACCCTCCAACCTCTTCGAGATTGGATCTAGATTGACGGAACTAGAGCCCCAAGAGTCGGGAGTGGTATTTTGCGCAATACCGTGTACTTTCCTCAAGCCTCAAATACCGGCATGTAACTCGAGAACTGCTGAATGGATTTTGTCGCTATCGACAGGCAACAAATAAGCCTTCAATTCGATATATATATTGTATTACAAAATATGCACACCCGAGCCACTAGGGGTCACCAAAATGCCAGTGGGCAAATCGTCCTAAAAATGGCCCACATGTGGGTCGTTGCATGTTAAGATGTATGATCATAGTGAGATATGTTATGCCTTTAATAGACACGTTTAGGCCACATTTCCAAGAATGAGAATGGATTAACATTGACTATCCATTTATTAATCATAATCATAATGACTTCAAATAATTATTTTAGGTCCTATCTCTCTCATTGTAGTTATTGAGGCTCTTCAAACCATTGATTCCAAGAAATCTACTGGTGAAGACAATTTGGATCCTTTCTCTCTCAATATTTCTGCCCTATGCTGAGCAAATAATAAGAAACCATTTCAATCTTTATAGTACTACTGGTGTAGTTCCCAGAATTTGTAAAACTGCACATGTCTGCCCCTTGCATAAGGGCGGGGATAGGAGTGATACAAAATAATTATAGACCAATATCCAAATGGTCTTGTTTAGCTAAAATCCTATAGACTTATAGATAAATTGTCAACACAAGAAATATCTCAATACAAACTCTGTTCTGAGCCCATATCAATCTGGCTTCAGATCTATGCTCAGCACTGTTTCTGCTATCACTCTGTCAGTGCCTTGGATGAGAAAAAAACATTGTGCTGCCATCTTTGTTGACCTCCCCAAAGCATTTGACACTGTTGATCATTCCTTGCTTTTACATATTTTAAGTAAACTTGGTTTTAATTCAAGTGCTTGTGCATGGTTCTGGAATTACCTGTCTGATCAGCAGCAGTCAGTCAACTTGGGAGCTACTGTACTCATTCAGAGTTTCTACCGATAACTAAGGGTGTTCCACAAGGTTAAATTCTAGGTCTCTCTAATTCTAGGTACAATCAATATTAATAATATCTTTTAATTTTTAAAAGACGTTGAAATCACCCAGCGTTTGGTGTCCTACCACACCCTCCATTGTTACAATATTAGAAATATTGAATAATATAACAAGTATTTCTTTGCACTTCAAGGTTGCTGAGCTGACTTGTTGAGATCCACGCTGTAACAATGATCATAAATAGTCTTATGATCATAATTAGCATAATTATCTCATGCAAGGAAAAGATTTCTGCGTTGTTGACTGTTTCTTGTTTTCATGGGGACCTGGAAGGAGCTGTCTTGGAATTGAAGTTCTTTGATCCCTTAATGAGAGAAAAATCTCAAGTCCTCAGCTCTCCCTCCAGATAGTTCCTCCTAAGTGCAACAAGCCGTGGTTATGTAACTTCTTCATTGGAGACCTTTCTGTCAAGTACTGTGTAATGATAGTTTTCTGCACAACATTGTTGACAGAGTATTTTTGCACAATCAAGGTGGGCATGGCCACCTTCATTTCACTACATGTCTCGTGTATGTATGTGACAAATAAATATCTTGAATCTTGAGTTGAGTTCAGACAATTACTGTATCTTTAGACAGCCCATGGACTTGTCATTTGTTAATTTCTGTCTGGATGATAACATGTAACGTTTAGTTTTCCTGGCACGTCTTCATTCCGTGTGGCTGCCTGCACATGTAGCCTTGGTGATCTCCGCTCTCCGCGGCCCACACTCTGGCAACTGTTTCTCTGCTAAAGCTGGTCTTTGCCAGTGGCTCCGTCTCTCTCTGTCACGACACTTTACAGAGATAAAGGTTAGTGCACTGTGCAAGTTTGCATCCCAAATATGTCACAAATACAGAGCTGTTCTTCTGCCATTGTGCATTCATGAACATGGACCCGGTGTGGGAGACTTTTCCCATAATAGGTGTGGGGTGGAGGGAAAAATTATATAATGATTCTAAATGTCATCATAACATATTATTCTTCTTAATAACGTATAGATCATTCCATTAGGGTTTTAAGTCATTGGTCACGAAGACATACATGGTAGGAATACTATAAACTCTAATAGTATTCTGTTTCTCGTGGAAGCACTTGTGTAATGGAGCAGGGTTCTCTTCCTGGCACGGTTCAGGTCCATGTGGCTCGGCTGATGATATCTCTAACATGTAGTATAGATTCTGAGAAATGATCTGGGCTCACCGTCTTCATGATAACAGTGGAGTTATCACATGATGGCGTTTCAAAAAAAACTCAAATCTAGTTATTGAGAAGGCCTTTGCATACAGTATCTTAAACATGGACCTGGAGAAGCATACTGTACAGTAAGCATACAATATGGAGAAGCATAGAGTATATCAGCTTCCCACGAAGGCTGATGCAATTCATTTGTATCCGTGCCACACTGAAAAGTGTGGTGATAATGACTCTAAATTACATCATCGCCAGTTGATGACTCTGACCCATCAGCAGGAGATTTGTAGAATGGATGACTCTATTGAACACGTGTGCCCACATGTTTGATGTCATTCCATCCTCCTAATCTAGCTGGCCACAACGCAAAGCATCTTAACACATTAGACACATTAGAGATGTTACTGGTAGTAAATGTGTTCAAGGCATTTTCTGTCTCTAGTATATCTTCTAGTTGCAAACTGAAGTGGAAATTGCTGCATTGCATTGTGGGGAGGACTGAATGATGTCAAACAAGGAATGGTAAATAAATGGTAAATGGTGCATTTATATAGTGCTTTTATCCAAAGCACTTTACAATTTGTTCCTCACATTTTACCCATTCATTCAGACATCGACGGCGGAGGCAACCATGCAAAGTACCAACCTGCTCATCTGGAGCAGTTAGGGGTTAAGTGTCTGGCTCAAGGACACTTCGACACGCTGCCTGGGAGGATGACCGCTCTACCTCCTGAGCCACTGTCGCAGATATCTTTGATAAAGTTTTTCTTAATTTCATTTAATTTCCAACACTTCAGAGACATGAGTAAGTAGTAGCCTACTACTAAGGCAGTAGAAAGTGAGAAGTTATGACACCATCAGACATTTTATTAGAGAATTATCATTCCAGCCAGCAGGATGGTGCTGTGGGATCCACCACACGGGCGTCGATCACAAGGACGTCCCACGACGACATACATGGGCGTGCTTAGGAGAGATGCAGGAGTGGAGAATTATTTGGAGCTTGCTGCTTGTATGGATGATCGAGAAGACTGGAGACTCCGTTGTCAAGCTTGTCTGAGGATGACCAAATTAATTCCAAATGTCTTATTTTTTGCCATCTTAAGCAATTTGTGGCTATTTCTTGTTTTGTGGACCTAGATAATTCATGTCTTAACACACAAAATACACACACAGGACTAGACCTAAACGTCCCTTTTTCTAAATTTTTTTATAGAAAAGTAATTATTTTAAGTCTTACATATAATTCATCCCTGTCTGGTTCTCAAACAGACCTTTAAACAGCCCCTCTCTTCTCCTCTCCCCTCTCTTCCCCTCCTCAAGCTCTTTGCCTCAGCCACCTCACACATCAGAGCTCCACTGATCTGGAGCCATTGTGCTCCCCGTGCCCGTGCGTGTGCCTCACTGGGGGAATTTCACAACGCAAATACAATACAAGAACAGATTGAGGCCCGTTGAGTGTTCCACCCAACAGCTAGCACAAAAGGTTATGCTAGTTGCATCAAACCCAGCCCAGCCGTCCGCTCAAATTACACTGTTCCCCAATCTGCTGTTCTCATTGTTGTCTCTCAGCTCTTCGCTATTTGTAATTTGTGGAATTAGTATGAATGCAGTCAAAGCTTTATGTTTTAGCTCAATGCTTTCATCTTCTGTGTTTGTAAGCCTCCAACTGTGTTTCAATGTTTCCATGCCACTGGCGTTCCCTGTGGGTGTTTGTTAGCAGGGTAAGGCTGCATGCTGCAGGGGACTGGGCATGCCAACAGTCTATACTGCCGTCTAATGCCTAACGTCTTAAGTTTGATGATAGACATGACCGGAGGAGACAGAGAGAGTCTGAGCCCGGTGGCCCCTGTCATCTCTGCTGAACCCAGTGAGCCTGTGTCAGTCCCTCAACTCACTATACCACTCTTGACTAAGGTCAAGGGCGTAACTTTGTTGTCAGTGGTGGAGGGGACACATTTGGGGGCGTGGTCAGTGGCGGAGGGGTGCTACGTATAGTTGTATGGTCGCGGGGAGGGGGGTGAAGGGGGGGTCCCCCCTTTTCGTAGATTTTTTTAAAAATCAGTTGTGCAAGTCAATTTTGGTGAGTTGTTTCTATATACAATTCACTTATGACAAGTCATAATGCCGCGCGAGTCTCGGAACATGCTTACTGCGTAGTGTGTGTGTGTGTGTGTGTGTGAGAGAGAGAGAGAGAGAGAGAGAGAGAGAGAGAGAGAGAGAGAGAGAGAGAGAGAGAGAGAGAGAGAGAGAGAGAGAGAGAGAGAGAGAGAGAGAGAGATCACGCTATTTATTATCTACAATGTATAAAACAACAGCCTGGCTTTTAACACTTTAATCGCCGGCGACGCCGAAACTCGTCTTTCCCCGCCACGTCTAACACGTCTTTGATATCAATATTTCAAAAATCTGTGATCGATATATATTTCTCCCCCGGGGACCTGAGATATACTGCTGAGCTCCACTCAACTCTCTAACGGTTCAAGAGCGCCATCTGGTGGCCGATTGGGGGATCGCCCAGGGGAGAAACAGGATGTAGAAGCTGGTGCTCACTTCAATTAGGTCCGATCACTCGCTATAGGTCCCGGGACTCGAGCTCGACACAATACATAGCGATCCGTTGCCAATAACTCGATAAACAACATGATTTGGACGTATATACTATTATACAACCTGGAAATGGATCGGGTATTTCTCCATCCCATAATAGAAAAAATTCTGTTCCACGCTCATCTGCCAACGGCACGAGGAAGCTACGGTGAGTTTCAGCGTTATTTTCTAATGTCCTCTATACTAACTGCTCTAATGATCATATCACCCACACTAGATGAATGATATAACGTTGCCCACGGAATTATAAACGACCCCCCGCCCATCCGGTCAACATCAGATCATACGTAGTAACTTCTAGAACTACGTGCAGTTGAAATTTTTTATCTGGCACCGATCGCTATCAAACTGTATTTGATCATCAATATAATGCATTTAGGGCTATAAATCAAGTTCTGGAGAAATCTGCAGAAAACGATAAAAACATACTTATACTTTAGACCGTATTTTAGTATGAATATGTGAATGAAAAAGTATAACGTTGCTACACCCTGAACAATAGATATAGGACATTGAATGGGCCATAATAATGTCAATTTAGCAATACAATTTAAAAAGTTATAGCCCTGCAAAGAAGGGGAACTTCTCCATAGACAAATAGAGCTGACTAGGGATGGTAAATTATGAATTTAACCATGGCGATCAAAGTGTTAAATACAGACAGACAGACAGACAGACAGACAGACAGACAGACAGACAGACAGACAGACAGACAGACAGACAGACAGACAGACAGACAGACAGACAGACAGACAGATATTTCACAGACACCAAGCAATGCTGTTGCATTTCATGGCAATCTCAGTCACACCATCGTTCACAGTTTCACACCAAACTTTGAGGGGAGGGGTGCTATGTAGCCTATTTGAGCACACCTGAAGACTGGGCTGTTGTTGTGCAAAGACAGCTGTGGTCGGTAGTACTTAGCCGGGTGCTCACCTGGCTATACTTGACTTTGCATGACAATCAGGTATGCAGTGGTGGGCATACACGGTCAAACAACGTTTAGGCTACCCCAGATAGCAAAAGGTGTTAATTCAATGTTGATTTATGGTCAAAATGCTTGATTTTTGGTTAAGGTCGACGATTGATGGTGAATCACCCATTAACCGATGAAGCAATTGACTAATGTTGAAAACATGTCATTGAATCAATATTGTTTTGTGGTTGCATTTTAATGATTGAAATGCCAATATCTAATAAATGTTGAATCAACGTATGCTGTTCAACGTATGCTGTTTGTCGTCATTGTCTCATCACCCAGACTGCACTGCGCTTGTGCCCCGCCTCCCAGAATGCACCTGTGCGGCAGCTTCCTGGCAGCTACGTACCTCATGTCTCTCTCTGCATCGTTAAGACTGGTGAGTACTGCATGGCAATAATGTCGATTATGTTGTATGTTGTATGTATGCTTTCGATTGCAAACGCCAGCGGAGTAGTGGTGTGTTTGTTTTTTCATGGTAGAGAATGTTATATTAACCGCTATGCATGCCTCCTAGCTGAAGCTAATAGCTAATAGCTAATAGCTATAGCTGTTAGCTATAATGAATATGTCTTGATCTTGGTGTTACTGTTTAGTGATATCCACCTATGACATATATACATTTTATGTAGGCTAACGTCAGTAACGTTTCAAAATGTTGTCAGAAGGCTTATATGCTGTATTCGAATGCGAGCGAAAAATGTATACTTTTAACAGGATACACTGGCACATTCAGTTAGCATAGCATTGCTGCATGGCTGCTACCATGCTTGCTTGCTTTAATGCATGACGCTTCCTGATGACTTGTTGTACAGAACTTGTAAGTCGCTTTGGATAAAAGTGTCAGCTAAATGACTAAATGTAAATGTACTGCTTCCAGTCCTTGTGCTAAGCTAGGTAGGCTAGCTGGTCCCTACTGCTTCCAGCCCTTGTGCTAAGCTAGGCTAGCTGCTTCCTACTGCTTCCAGTCCTTGTGCTAAGCTAGCTGCTCCCTACTGCTTCCAGTCCTTGTGCTAAGCTAGCTGCTCCCTACTGCTTCCAGCCCTTGTGCTAAGCTAGGCTAGTTGCTCCCTACTGCTTCCAGTCCTTGTGCTAAGCTATGTAGGCTAGCTGGTCCATACTGCTTCCAGCCCTTGTGCTAAGCTAGGCTAGCTGCTCCCTACTGCTTCCAGTCCTTGTGCTAAGCTAGGCTAGTTGCTCCCTACTGCTTTTAAAATGGGACTATAAGGGGTTCTAATAAGAAATGCATCTTTGATAGATAGTGGTATTTATGCGGGGGGGAAGAAATTGGAATAACATTGTCATGGTAAACCAACAACATGGCAGGGTGCAGGCATGCAGGGCCTGTCTCTCTCCCTCCCTTCCTTATGTGTTCGTGCTTAAAACAGTGAATGATCTTGTCAGAGCATTTTCAGAGCACTGTTAAATGGTCATTTTAAAACTAATATAAGAAATTAATGTATATAGTGGTATATTTATGAGTGGAAAAAATATTTGCAACAACCTTTATACAGGTAGGTTATTGATAACTAATTCTGTTATACAGTGACATTCATACAGTATCCTTTGATTTCACATAATTTTATTATTATTTCACAATAAAATACTGCAATCAAAATCCCCTGTAATATCACATCAGATTTTGTAATCTCACAATAACATAGCAATATTTCACATAATTTAATTATAATTTCACAATAAAATACTGTAATCAAAATCAAAAGGTTAATTTGCATATTCTTGGTATCTAGGGACATCTATGGACCTCAGGGAATGTATTCACAGTGTCAGAAATATTGTGTCTATTACTAGGCTTGCTTAAATTGTGATGAAACAAAGGAGAATATGAATTATGATTTTTCTTTGCATCTTTGACAGTGAATAACACCATGCTAATAATGACCAAACATTAAAAACTGCCACTGATCTCGTTCAGTCCCCTCTTGAGATCATGTGTAAAAAAATCGAAGGAAATTAATAAAGGGAAGATGATTAAACCGAAGGTTCTGTAGATACAGTACTGAATTCTCCCATCCGTACCAATGCAATTTGAAATATTATTATAGAATATGATGCTTATAAATTACCTTATTATAGCAAATTTATAAGCATCATATTCTATAATAATATTTCAAATATTTCATATTTCATATTTCAAATCTTTCAAAATCTTTCAAATGCCTGAGTTCAATTTGGATTTACTATCACCAGGCATGCATAATAACAGATAATAATCTACTGTAATCTACTGTACTTTTAAATTTTCCCCACAGTGCAACCGTTTTGAAACTAATTTCAGATCTAATTGTTCCTACATGTTAACAATAGTATAGGGAAGAGAAACTATACTGCGTTTTAAAATGTGTCAAACGTTACCTTTTGTGGCTTATTATCCCGAATAATAACAGTTATTGAAATAATTCATACAGAACTCTGAACCTTGAATCCCATTATAATCTTCCAGGAAGTGTAGTTCAGAAAAATTCCCACGGTTCAAAAGTTCCAAAATGGTCGCCCTCTCGGAATATACTTCAGCCAATCGAAAAGTTAAATCTATCTAATGGCACTTTTAAACTATTGCTAAACTAACGTATTGATGATAATATACATTCTACATGCTTTTGTGACATGTTAGTGATGTTAATACTTGAATACGTTTGATATTAAAAACGCAAATTTTATGCAACACTCGGGTGGAACAGGTTAACCTGCTGGTTGTGTGTCCCATTCACAGCTCAGTAAAAGAGAAGTGCTCCATCCATCTCGACTCCCGTGTCCGTTATTCACACAGGACAGAAACACAGTGGTCACATTTGCTTCACTGATTCTAATTTTCTTTTCTTTTCTTTAATAGGTTGAAGGTTCATCATCCTTACACAGCTTGCACAGGGAGAGATCTTATGTCCCATATGTGATTAACAGAAGTAAGCTCAACACTGCAGTGATGAGTGAAATTATTGGTTCTGTGTTTCAGGTTCATGGTAGAGGGGTCTACAGTCAAATTGTGAACTTATCATTTAACAGCATCATACATTTTTTTTGCTGTTTAGTGTTAGTCTCCTTGTATTTAAAGAAGGCTAGACGCCGCAGAGAGGGAAGACGACACACTGGAGTGGCAGGAGAGTCCAGGCTGATGAGAAGTCCTGTCAACCAATACGGGTATGTGTACGGGTGGCAAAACAGCGCCAGTGTCCTCTCCATTCACACTCCATTGGGAGCAATTAGGGGTTACAGGGGCACTGCCATGCTAGACTAACTTAGGTTATTTGGATTGAATGTTTAAATTATGTATCCGATTTCTAAAATATAATTTCCCCCAATAGTATTGAGTTAACCTATGATTCCTTCCTATCCCTAGGTGTGTGAGGTGGGGCCCAGCAGACATACCGGACAGGGAGACAGGAAGCCTTGGGGGCTTTGAAAAGGGATCTGCGGAACATCTACTCAGGCATGCAATCTACTTTACTTTTGTTGAATTGACACATGAATAAACATCCCACTGGGGAAAGTGGGAGGATTATAAAAGGAACGAGAACGACATCACAGAGGATGAACCAAATGCAACACAAGAGAGCGAAGGGTAAAGGAGGAAAGATGTTCAAGCAGGGTCTATGAACCCATGTCACACACCTGTACTTTAGTTAATATTTTCTATTTTGTTTTTGGGATATTACAAGTGCTGAATGCTTTTATACCTTATTATTTATGTCTGTTTAACGGTGTGATATTAAATATTTGGGGATGATGTGGTTTGTGTATGGGTGAACCAAAAGGCAAAGTGAAAGTTAATAAACAAGAGAAAAAAAAAGAAAGGACGAAGGAGAAGGGAAGAAAGAAGCTCAAGGAGGGTCTCTGGACCCAGATCACACATACAAGCCTTAGTCAGCATTTATCGTCTTTGAGTAGGAATTACCTGTTTATGCCTGTTTAAGGGAGATACACAATCAGCCTTTGTATCAAATACCTAGAAAACAACAGTAGGGGAACCAGACAACTAACCATGTGATACCCATGTAAATATTTATGTGCACTGTTTTTTCGTTTGTTTTTATTGTGATGCTAGTCTCTTCATTTTTTATTATTTATTTTTTGTAAGTGCTGTCTAAATAACTGTTAATAAAAAATGTAAGTTTAAAAAAAAAAGAATAAACATCCCACATTAAGCAAAAAGGCCACCTTAATATTCAGAATGAGTAATGATGAGATAGCATGAAATTAAAGGTTTGCCACTCAATTTCCCAGAGGTGGCGACATCAAATTTAATTGTTGTTACTTGGGTACTCATTACATGTATTTGTATGTCTGTACACAGAGGAAGGGATGGGTGGGGCAGAGAGCAGAACTTCTGATGGAGAGGACCTACGTCATCCTGCAGCGGTACTTGAACAAAATGCCTGCACCAACGATGGTGGAGCTCAAAGAGGAATGGCCTTTTCTCTTCGCTCAGACGGGGCTTTTCTCCCACTTTGGCCTCCTGACAGACACCGATGCCCTTCAAAAGATCCAAGATGCCCTGGGTCAGAGAGGACGGACCATCCTGCAGTTCTGCCAGAAACTGGACAACCCGGAGATCAGGGAAGTTCTGGCCAGATATGATCCAGAGGCTTCGGAGAAGACTCCTTATGGTGTACTTCAAGGAGCCTACGGAGAAACTGCTGATGTAAGTTTTATTTATTTAAATATTAAAATATTTGAAATGCTAAACGAGTGATTACAAACCCTACAAACACTGTGATAGACCCTCTAAACCAGTGGTGCCCAACCAGTCGATCGCGATCGACGGGTAGATCGCAGGCTGATTTCAAGTAGATCTTGATTAATAAAATTAGATTATAATTTCTTTTTTTTTATTTCTTTTTTTTTGCAAAATCAACTCTGCCTCTCCTTGTTAACTACAACAAGCAATGCTGTTTGTTATTTAAGATGAGGTCGGACTCGGCACTGACAGATTTGTATTCATTATGCTGCTTTTATAAAGCCTTAAATGACGGCTTACAATATACAATTTTGGCTGGTAGCTCTCGGCTAGGTGGTAAATAAAAAAGTAGATCTTGGTTCAAAAATGGTTGGGCACCCCTGCTCTAAACACTGACAGACCCTCTAAACACTGTGATAGACCCGACAAACACTGTGATAGACCCTCTAAACACTGTGATAGATCTATCACAGTGTTTAGAGGGTCTATCACAGTGTTTAGAGGGTCTATCAGTGTTTAGAGGGTCTATCACAGTGGTTGTAGGGTCTATCACAGTGTTTGTAGGGTCTATCACAGTGTTTAGAGTGTCTATTACAGTGTTTAGAGGGTCTATCACACCCTCTAAACACTGATAGACCCTCTAAACACTGTGATAGACCCGACAAACACTGTGATAGACCCTCTAAACACTGATAGATCTATCACAGTGTTTTAAACACTGTGATAGATCTATCACAGTGTTTAGACGGTCTATCACAGTGTTTGTCGGGTCTATCACAGTGTTTGTCGGGTCTATCACAGTGTTTGTCGGGTATATCAGTGTTTAGAGGGTCTGTCACAGTGTTTAGAGGGTCTATCACAGTGTTTAGAGGGTCTATCACAGTGTTTAGAGGGTCTATCACAGTGTTTAGAGGGTCTATCGCAGTGTTTAGAGTGTCTATAACAGTGTTTAGAGGGTCTATCACAGTGTTTAGAGGGTCTATCACAGTGTTCAGAGGGTATATTACAGTGTTTAGAGCAGGGGTCGCCAATTAGATTTGCCCACGGGCCAGATTTTCCCCAAGCCGTTGCTTCGCGGGCCAGGATCAAAAACAATGGCTAATTTAATATACTGATATTGAAAAAAGACAAACGTTTTTCTCTGGTCTGCATCCCCCCAACAACCGTGTGCACTGCGCCGCACTGCACTGCACCCACTCTGCAATCCGCCAAACAAAGTTCTCACTCATCCATTCATTCATGAACAGCTCTCAGCTGTTGCAGATCCCCTTAACAATTGTGTGTATTGCGCCGTACTGTATTGTACCCATTCTGCAATCTGTTAAATAAAGTTTTCATTCATTCATTCATGAACAGCAGATCAGCTGTTGCAGATCACCGCGGCGGGTGATGAACAGATCAGAAGACAGAATGCATGAAAACACGACTCACCATACCTTGTTTGTTGTTCAGTCCTCCAAAATCCCTGCTAATGTTTGAAACATGTCACATATCCACTCGCCGCCCTCCAATTCCAGATTGGCGTTGAATGCAGCTACTTTATCTGCCAACTTTAACACAGTTGTAATAACAACCATTTCCTCGTTGTTGTTGTCGCCACATATTATGCAGAGAGGACGTCGGCTCGGCACGCAAGAATCACCGACCTGTTGCAATAAACCCGTATTTTAAGTATGGCTCCTGTTTATTAAAAGAAGCGTTATATTTCCCTGTTGCATTTCCCTATCCAAACTCAAAGATGTTTGTTTTGTTTTTTAACACATTTGTTACTCGCTCCATCTCGAACGCGGAAGTGAAAGTTCGTTAGGGACTATTCCATTGGTTCTCCCAGTCCACGTGACCATTTCTAGCATTTCAATTGGCTATAGTGCTATTGATGACTACCGGTAGATAGATACAGCTTCACAATAAAAGACACCCTGGCGTCCCGAGTGAATATTTCCTGCGCGTAAAATAAATATCATATTCTCAAAATAATCTGACGGGCCAGAAATTATTGCTGGCGGGCCAATGTCGGCCCGCGGGCCGCCTATTGCCGATCCCTGGTTTAGAGGGTCTATCACACCCTCTAAACACTGATAGACCCTCTATGATATTAAAATATTTGAAATGCTAAACGAGTGATTACAAACCCTACAAACACCATACTTCCTGCAATTCAATATTCAACTTCCGTTTCGCGACTATAGCAACTCCAAACTCCCTGCAAACTACTTCATAGGTTAAGTTTAGGTAGTGAGGCATGACTGTCTGCTGGTGATTCAGAATATAATTATGGACCTATAAGAAATGGACAACGTAATTGGTGAGCTTTAGAGGTGCATGGATACACATTGTATTGCCTAGATGGTGTCAGGCTAGGCGATTGCTTAATTCTCTTTCCTGTCCAGTCTAACTGGATGCTGACTGTAGCTTGTTACTGTAGACCTACAGAGTGAGTAATTGAGTGATTAAAAAAAATCGAACTTGTGTGAAGTGAGGGCTGCTCTTATCATCGTACATCATCTCACCTCTCTTCCTCACTTTTTTATTTTTGTGTCTATCAGCTGCTGCTCGACAGTTTGACCCCAAGCTGACCGACCAGGACTACAGCGAAACTGTCAAGAAGTGGCTTCGTTATGCGCCAGACCGGAAGGGAGGCATCTCAAGGAACCGAACTTCAGTCAAGCGAACCAGAGTCAAACTTAGGGTACCCCAGCACAGCACACACTGTTTCCCTGGTTCATACAGTACAAGGAATTACCCTCATGGACACTGTTCTTCCATGGACGGCATCTACTTGAATGACTTGCTGCTTCAGCCTGTTCTTGGAACCGAAGTGACCCAAACTTAATTGTCAAGCGAACCAGAGTCAAACTTGGGGTACCCCAGCACACTGTTTCCCTGGTTCATACAGTACAAGGAATTACCCTCATGGATACTGTTCTTCCATGGACGGCATCTACTTGAATGACTTGCTGCTTCAGCCTGTTCTTGGAACCGAAGTGACCCAAACTTAATTGTCAATCGAACCAGAGTCAAACTTGGGGTACCCCAGCACACTGTTTCCCTGGTTCATACAGTACAAGGAATTACCCTCATGGACACTGTTCTTCCATGGACGGCATCTACTTGAATGACTTGCTGCTTCAGCCTGTTCTTGCAGTGTTTATTTTTTTTATTTTTTATTTTAACCTTTATTTACCCAGGGTAGGTTCGCTGAGCACGGATGCTCTTTTTCAGCTACGCCCTGCTTCACATTCACAGAGTTCCATTCACACCTGGGAGCTGCCCAGGCCTAACAAAATTAATAGTTGGTTTCAGGTTGCCGACCGACCCTGCCGATTTAGGTGCGACCCAATATATTTTATGAGTTTTTAGAAAAAATTATAATTTTTTTTTTTTTTTTTTTTTTAATAAAGTTTCATAGAAATCTTAGTCAAACATTTAGTATTATGGATATTAAACATGCTGGCAGAGTACATGCATCCATGTTGTTGTGAACATTTTAATTAAATAAAGAAATTCCCTATCCATAGTCGCCGTGGGAAAGAATAAAATAAAAAAATTAAATTAAATAAATTCCCTACCTACCCATGGCCAAACTGACAACCAACCTGAAACCAACTATTAATTTTGTTAGGCCCCAGTACAACCACAGTCTGACACAGCAACTCCACTGGAGCAGTTGGGGGTTTAGTGCCTTGCTCAAGGGCACTTCAGCGGTTGGTGTTAAGGGTATGGGAGAGAGTACAGTGGGGGGGGGGGGGGGGGGGGATCCAAAAAAAATTGCTTTTCATTTATCTATTTATTTAACTGTATTAAACTATAAAACGAATTGGCCATAATTGACTGAGCAAACTAATGCTTACTGCTGTAACCTACTAATAACACTTAAGTAAATCTGAAGATTATTATATAGCAGATGCCTTGGAGGATAAGTCGTGGACAACTGTAGATCATCTAAGCTCCACTGTGTTTAAATTCAAATCCTCTGCCATTGTTATTTAACCCTTGTGTCTGAAAACTAAAGTATTATACTCTTATTAGGGGACTAAATTGAAAAACTCCATAAAAAGATTATGTTGAAATAATTTCCCACTTTCTTTTCCATAAATATTTTATTCAACTTCAGCCCTGATCATAACCATTTTTTATATTATTTTTGTAATGAAATACTCCCACTTTTCTGAAAAGAGTTGTTAAATATGACAAAAAAAACAATATGTGGTGGTTATGATCGGGCTGAAGTGGAATAAACAATTTATGAAGAGTAAAAAAAAAAATACAAGATAATTAAAAGATTATGCCACATATTATGTTGGCTACAAACATAATCACTGCAAAGTTATCAAACAAATACGAATCTGATCAGACACAAGGGTTAAGTTGTTGTTCCCTTTCTAATTTCCTCAAAAACATCTAGTCTAGTTAATGTGATCAATATTATTTGACAATTGATGCTTTTTGTTGGACATTTCAGTCAGTGAGCTCATACTTTGAGCTCATAAATTTATAGTTAAAATGATTGAGACAACGCAATCTTGTCTTCGTTGTGCATGAATGCGTGTGCTCACCACACACAATACGTGTGTCACTATTCTGGCAGTGGCTATAGTATTGTTATTGAAAGCCTGTTATAAGGTCTGTTATTTTTTTGTGTGTAAAAGGTATGGTCACTGGAAGTATGATATGAGACCCTAGAAAAAAAAAATTCATATTAAAGACATGTTGTCATTTTTGTTCACACATTTTTGGAAATATGGTCATATAAGAATTGTATTATTATTTATTTAACAATAGTGTGTTTAACAGCAGGAAAAAAACATGTAATGTTATGATGTATACATATCAGCAGCAATATTTTAATGTAAAATGTACATTAATCAGTATTGATTCCTTAACTTTACAAGTTACAAGTAGATGTACAAGTTACAAATGTACAAGTAGAGTACCATTTAGATTATGGTTGAATAAACATTGATGTCTAACATTGATTCAATATAAAATCAACTAAAATGTGCATGTAGATTACCATTTAGATTATGGTTGAATAAACATTGATGTCTAACATTGATTCAATATAAAATCAACTAAAATGTGCATGTAGATTACCATTTAGATGATGGTTGAATCAACATTGATATAGTATCAGTTATGGTTGACACCTAACGTTGATTCAACATGTAAGTCATAGACAACGATCTGTATAATTTCGATGTCAGGCTTCAACATAGATTCAATATTTCTGCCTAACCCTATTTCAACGTTGATTCACAAATTTTTTGCTATCTGGGACGTCACTGAGGCAGAACGGCGCGCATCCTATTATTATGAAAAGTCTAGGTGATAAGTGCCGGCCGGGGTGCCTATACGGCGCGACGACACAAAAATTACAAAAAAGTGCAATAATCTGTCACACAACAGGCATGCAGTGACTAGAAGGAGAGCCTAACAGCACAATCTCCAACCATTCCCAATGTATAGCAAGACGGCAAGAGAGACGACTACGCCACCCTGGGTTTCGCCAAGAGCACAGGGAGCTCTGAAATGACTTCATAGAGCAGGCAGCCATAACCTACAATACGCAATGCCTCTTCCACCTCAGGCACCTGAAGACATTGGGCATGGGGCCCCAGACCTTATGGGCTTCTACAGAGGCACAACCAGAGCATCCTGACAGGATGCATCACTGCCTGGCATGGGGCCCCAGACCTTACAGGCTTCTACAGAGGCACAACCAGAGCATCCTGACTGGATGCATCACTGCCTGGCATGGCGCCCCAGACCTTACAGGCTTCTACAGAGGCACAACCAGAGCATCCTGACTGGATGCATCACTGCCTGGCATGGGGCCCCAGACCTTACAGGCTTCTACAGAGGCACAACCAGAGCATCCTGACTGGATGCATCACTGCCTGGCATGGGGCCCCAGACCTTACAGGCTTCTACAGAGGCACAACCAGAGCATCCTGACTGGATGCATCACTGCCTGGCATGGGGCCCCAGACCTTACAGGCTTCTACAGAGGCACAACCAGAGCATCCTGACTGGGTGCATCACTGCCTGGCATGGGGCCCCAGACCTTACAGGTTTCTACAGAGGCATAACCAGAGCATCCTGACTGGATGCATCACTGCCTGGCATGGGGCCCCAGACCTTACAGGCTTCTACAGAGGCACAACCAGAGCATCGTGACTGCATGCATCACTGCCTGGCATGGGGCCCCAGACCTTACAGGCTTCTACAGAGGCACAACCAGAGCATCCTGACTGGATGCATCACTGCCTGGCATGGGGCCCCAGACCTTACAGGCTTCTACAGAGGCACAACCAGAGCATCCTGACTGGGTGCATCACTGCCTGGCATGGGGCCCCAGACCTTACAGGCTTCTACAGAGGCACAACCAGAGCATCCTGACTGGATGCATCACTGCCTGGCATGGGGCCCCAGACCTTACAGGCTTCTACAGAGGCACAACCAGAGCATCCTGACTGGATGCATCACTGCCTGGCATGGGGCCCCAGACCTTACAGGCTTCTACAGAGGCACAACCAGAGCATCCTGACTGGATGCATCACTGCCTGGCATGGGGCCCCAGACCTTACAGGCTTCTACAGAGGCACAACCAGAGCATCCTGACTGGGTGCATCACTGCCTGGCATGGGGCCCCAGACCTTACAGGTTTCTACAGAGGCATAACCAGAGCATCCTGACTGGATGCATCACTGCCTGGCATGGGGCCCCAGACCTTACAGGCTTCTACAGAGGCACAACCAGAGCATCGTGACTGCATGCATCACTGCCTGGCATGGGGCCCCAGACCGTACAGGCTTCTACAGAGGCACAACCGGAGCATTGTGACTGCATGCATCACTGCCTGGCATGGACACTGAAACCGCGGGGTCATGAGGACAGCCAAGAACATCAGTGGATATGCGCTCCCCTTCAACGAACAACGATAATACAACAAATTAAAGTCAGTAAAGCCTGCAGAATTATCAAGGACCCCAGCCACCCCAACTATTTCAGCTGATGCCATTCAGCAAACGGTACTGCAGCCTCAAGGCCCGGACCAGCAAACTCAGGGACAGTTTTTCCCCCCAGCAAGTCAGAATCATGGGCAAATAATGGCTGCTACCTGCCTGCCCACTACTCACACACAAACACACACACACTACACACTGCACTTGACACACAATTTATCCACGCCATATAATTTAGTTTCATATTTATACAGTATTACATACATTTTTTATACAACGTTACTGTTCTGAAGGTCCAGATTAACACTGAAAGTCTGCGTTTATTATTTTGTATAACTTGTATATTGTTTATATATATAAGATATATATCTTTACGCCATCTGTTTACATAATAGTATTCTTCGCTCGCCTCATTGGGTCCCACCCTTGACATTGGAGGCGCCAGAGACGAGCCCCCCTAGACATGGTTTCTAGACATGTTCAGACAAGTTCAGACTTGCCCAGAGCAGGCGCATTGATTCTGCACAGGTGAATCGGCCGAGCCCCATAGGGATCAGTTTGAGTATATATATTGTAGATGGTGCAAGCAGCCACGTCGGCAGTAACAGAGCAGGAGAAGCAGCAGAGCGAGAGCGTGATACGTCCGGTACAGTTGTACACAGACCTACAAGCAGTGTATCGTTACAGATAGCTAATGGCTACTTAGATACGACTATAATATTGTAGAGGCGCAGTATAGTGACTTGTGTAAGCGAAGTAACGTGGAGAAACGTATAGTTAAACCCAGCGGCGTTTGGATCTAACTACTCATTGAAGACCGTCTGCGGGTTAGCTTCCAGTACAAACGAAGCTAGCTAGCTACCATCTATGCCAACGGGCCTTTGGATTAATAGCTATTAACCCTGCCATCGGGCGCTAGGATTACAAGGACCGGTTCCGTACGAGACCCCTTTTCTTCCAGCGACGACAGGATTATCCGACCGGTCTACATGTCCTCCGGAGCTTGGAGCTCCAGAGGGAAACCATTGTCTCCAGCTACCCTTGCTTTTCCCAGTATCGCCTCGTTTCTTCTCACTCCCTGCAGAGCTCCGGTCGAGTATCCGTAACCTAGGAACTATTCATTACCGCTGACTTTGATACCCTGACATTCTATTATTAAAGGAGAACCGTGATAATTCAGATGTATGTTGCTATGACTATTAAAATGCTTATAAACCAGGTATCCTTGTCCCCGCGCCGTCAATTGAGTGTCCGCCATTTTGTCTAACTATACTGTCTGGCTATTAATATTCTTTAGTAGTGGTTTAATCTAAACAATCTTTAATACAGTCCGGGTTGTGTAGCCCCTTAGCTACAGTTACTATTGTTTTTATGCTGCTATTATTGGTTGTTTTATTATTTTACCATTGCTGCTGTGAGGTTGAATCAAACCAAATAATTAATCTGGCCTCTGTATTTAATGATGTGATCATAGATTTTCTATTGTATTCTATTCTATTTGATTCTATTCTATTCAATAACCCAGTGATACAGCCCATGTCACATACTGTATATTGACTAGCAGTTTAGGCTGTTATTTGATGCCCATCTGTACTGTAATCCTGAGTCTTAGCACAGAAAGAGGGCCGTGCTAACACTATATATCTAGTGTTGTTGCGTAAAGTGCGTTCTGATGCAGCATTGTTTCTCATTAGGCTCCACGGTGTTAAGATGCCAACTGACAGAGGTCCTGGGGGACAGAGCTCTGTGCTGCTCCCTTATTCATGTGTCCATGCAGCGCTGCTGCACAGGAACCTCTCACTCTACATGCTCTCCGCATACCCCTATCCCTCCACATTAAGCTCAAGCGCAGGAACACCTCTGGCGATGCGGAGGTGGGGTCTATTTGTCCACCCACTCAGAGACGAGGAGGGGCGCAGGGTGGGGGGAAAAGGTTGAGAAAAAGGTTTCAAATATTTCACAGCAACCCGTTTTATTTTTAGGGGGTTTTCTGAAAATAACCGGTAATGTGTAAAACTACCTTACTGCATCCAAGTCAATCTGCTTTTATTGGTGAGGAGGTTAGACTAGGTTAGAATCTGAATGGCCTTTATTTCTGGCATGCAAGGGATCTAAAATAGCTTAAGCTCCCCACGCAGAGCCCCGGGCTGGTTCTATCATTTCATATATTGTTTGGCTGCATATTTCATATCTGCCAGCTTGTCAGGCATGAGTATAGGTACAGTACACTTCATGGGGAGGCTGACAAACGGAGCTGATTTATTCCTGATTGCCAATCAGAGCTTCAAATTGTATGTCCTGTGTTCACTTTGGCTGGGATAAATCTTGAGATTATTCTCATGGCTATGAGTTGGCCATAGCAACCTGTATTTTCTATGATTTCCCTTCCAAAGATGCATTAATACTTGGTGTGATATTCCAGTGTATGATACGACTCTAGTACTAACTAGACCAGTTGTCTGCAATCTATGTTTTGGGAGCTGTGTGCTCCCAGCAGCTTCGAGGCAATGTTTGGCATGAACAAAATTATCGATTGTGACTTTATTTCAGCAGAACTTTGTGCCTTTGTAATTTTCAAAGCCAATTGGCTGCCCTCTGTAACATCAATTGGAGCTCTCTCTCTCTCTCTCTCTCTCTCTCTCTCTCTCTCTCTCTCTCTCTCTCTCTCTCTCTCTCTCTCTCTCACAAAACATGCCAGAGAAACGTGATCCACCGTCATGAATAAAAGGATGTCTTTCAACAGAAATGCATGCCTTCCTAATTTATTTTCCTACGTCTCTCTCTCTCACTCTCTCATTAGGATTTGCCCCATGGTGCTGAAATGAGGACCATAACAGTGTCTCTTCTGTAAATAAACAGAAGAGGATACTGTGGCAATTCTAGGTGTAGGGGTGGCAGAATAAAACAACGGACGAGTTGTGTTTCTCAAAATAATACTTTTCCTTTATTTTCTTATCAAACAAACATTTCACGGTTCTCCTCACTCTCTCTCTGACTTCAATTTAGTCTGCCGGGCGGCTTTTCCGCTTACCGGTCTGTCTCCTCGCCCCTGATATGAGAGAGTGAGAGGGTGTCCTTGGGCCCTATTTTGTTCACCCTCCTAAACACGTGCATCGTGTCGTGATTCGCTAGCTGGTCTTGATGGCCTTCTAGCGACAGGTGCGTCTGGAAGCGGACGCCCAAATATGGGCAGCACCTAGCCATTGGGCCGTTACGTAGCGTCCTTCAATCACCAAGCCCAGTGGTGGATTGGGGTTGCCACAATACAAATAAACCATAATAGATAAACAAGTATTTTTCAACCTTGAACAGGTTTTTGTCATAGGCAGCATAACAAGCTGCATTATCTGCTAAACCTGTCTGATTTTCAAGCTTTCATTTTAGAATGAGAATGATAGCTCTGTTTTTCTGTCCTGTCCTCGTCATATTTTGTGTAATATTAGCAAAATAAGTGTATAACTGTTTGTCTTTTGTAAATGCAGCCTGGCATTATAGTATTATTGTACAGGATATTACCCTTGCTGCTAAACAGATATTTTCATACTTAAAGTAAGGTTTTCATAAAGTGAGGCTCCCAATTACACCTTTTTAAATAGAAAAAAATGGCTCAGACTGAAAATGGTTGTGACCCCTGATCTAGACACTATGTATCTTCAATGCAGATATTCCTCTATGTCAATCACTGTCCATCCATAAGGAGGGTAGATTATATTTTTACCAGTTATATCATTGTAGATGCCATGCATGTTGGCAAAGACAATAGCTTCCTTGTGATATGAGTCTCGTTCCAGTTTCAAACCCACGTGTTTCGTGCCTGCATGATACAGTAGGTCTGTAGGTGGCCATGTTGCTATCAAGCTAATTCAAACTCTTCACTTTTGACTTAAAGGAAGGATCCTATTTCTATCAGATAAGTGAGTTTAACCGACTTCTTCAACTCTGTTGCGCTATTTTTGGCAACCCGAAGATTTCAGACAGACCTATAAATATTCAATGTTGTTACGTGATTGATCACCTTCCTTGATACGGGTCAGTTTGCTGGTTTCTAGAGCCTGCTCATTGATCATTTGGATGTGGTGCGACTGGCTGACCAGATGCTTCATATTGGAATTGGGCTCAGTCCATTGACTCTGTGGATATAGCCAGGTCTCCCTGTCGCGCGCCCAGCCGTAGCAGATGACAGTCCTGCAGATCTTTTCAATCTATCCACAGTCAAATACACGTATTAATGGCTAGAATAGAGTTTTGGGGAGCTGTTGAAAATTATACAAACCTTACCTTTAAGCCTCACTGCTGACATCGCCACATATCACAACCTCTTGTTAGCTTTCTCCAAAACTATTACTACTGCCAAAGCTTCTTTATTTCACCACAGGATCGAGGCCTCTGCCAAGAACCTTTGCAAACTGCACAATACCATGTCCTCCCTCCTCACCCCCCCTCCCCATCCTCTCTCTCTGCCGAAGACTTTGCGATTTTCTTTCAGAAAAAAGTGGAGAACATCCGCAGCTCCTTCTCCCAACCCCCACCCATTCCAAATGCTGAATCGAGAACCTCATTGTTGACAGAATCCGGCTATAGGGCGACAATAATGTGGTCAAGAGGCCTGGGCCCTCATTCATCAATGTGTGCGTAGAACATGTTCTATTTCCACACGTAAGCACGGAATGTAGAACCAGTGTACGCACAGGGAAGTCGGGATTCATCACACGTGCGTACGCAGGCTCTATGCTCCTCCGTGTTGATGAATACCACTTTGTTCTACCGTCAATGCTCGTGCATGATTATCCATATATGGTCATGAAAGTGAGGAAACACCCCCCATGGGATGTGAAATAATGGACTGACCCGAGCGGGACTCTGAGAAACTCCACGGAGATTGTTCACTGCTGTCGAACCAAGAAGACACTATCGCGTATTATGGGATAAATAAAAGGCGGACTTGTAAACGGTGATGTCAGATATCAACGGCTCCCTAAGACCATTGCTGCAATTCTGCCTGGACAGCTCAAAATACTAATAAAGACCGTTCGTTGACCACTGTTTGACGTTGGTTGTGTGTCATTATAACCATGCTGTAATATGAATGCCTTTATTAGTTGTGTTCGATTGGCTATATGATTTTTAGAGGCATCTATTTTGTTGTCGGCTAATAAAGACCGCGCTGGAATATGACTGCCTTTTCCCGTGTTGTTTGATTAATACCCAGGGATTAAAGTTCTCCTCAATTTTATTCCAAATCGCGATGGATCTCCCGTCAATTTTCTACCTGCTGCATATGATTTCTAGAGGCATACTACAATCTATTTTGATGTCAGTATTGGGTAGCCTATATTAAACAATAATACGAGAGCATATACAAGAACAATGAATCTCACTGCATGTATGATGTAGCCTGCCTTTCAATACATGAACTTGAATCCCATCATATACATAGTCTGTCCACTATCTGGTGTCATTGCAATGCGTTTTCTATTCTTTCTTATACAGTAAAAAGGGGGAAGAACACTATATTCATATGACTTGTATTCTGCTTACAGCTTCGAAATTCCACTTGTTTCGTTTAACGTAAAGCCTTTTAAATATAATCAAAACGTTCCCGTGTTTCGGCGGTCTGTGCGCAAAATAATAACGAGTTGAGCTTTATGATTTATGATGAATTGAAAATGGGGGACCCTGATGTAAACAAGACGAAAGTCTTTCTCTGGTCTGCATCCCCTTAACAATTGTATGTACTGAGCTGTACTGTACTGTACCCATTCTGCAATCTGTTAATAAACTTTTCAATCAATCAATCAATCAAGCTACGCGGAGCGCAGTCAGTCAGTAGCCTACACCCCGTATATTCCGATAACGCTATATAAACCATGCTGCATTCATTCTGAGAGAAAGATCTATTATTCCAAATGCTATTTATAGGGTTTTGACCATAATTACACTACTGTTGCTATTTTACAATAAACTATAATGAATTACGGTTCATACAGAACATCCAGTGTTATTATGCACAGAAGCTCATTTCCTTGTTGTAATAATATATTCTACCACTGGGCGCCAGGTACGCATGGTCCGAGCTGTGCGTAAATATAAGCACAAAGTCAAGTTCAAGTTGAAATTGATGAATCCCACTCTTTGCTTAGAAATGATCGTACGCACAGGGTAAGCACAAATCTGTGCGTAGAACACGTTGATGAATGAGGGCCCTGGTTTCTATCTTGAGCCTTAACCTGCTCCACCCCAGGTGAAAATCTGCATAAAATGTATACCTAGGTAAATGGAATATTGCTCCACTTCTACAAGGGCTATTTGCATATACTTGGTATCTAGGAACATCTATGGACCTCAATGAATGTATTCTCAGTGTCAGAAATATTGTGTCTATTACTAGGCTTGCTTAAATTGTGATGAAACAAAGGAAAATATGAATTATGATTTTTCTTTTCATCTTTGACAGTGAATAAAACCATGATAATAATGACCAAACTTAAAAAACTGCCACTGAGCTCATTCAGTACCCTCTTGAGATCATGTGTACAAAAGATCTAAGGAAATTGATAAAGGGAAGATGATCAAACTGAAGGTTCTGTATATACAGTACTGAATTCTCCCATCCGGACCAATGCAATTTGAAATATTATTATAGAATATAGAATATATGCTTATACATTACCTTATTATAGCCAATTCGCACATTTATATATATATATATATATACATATAGTATCTTTCAAATGGCCGAGTTCAATTTGGATATACTGTAGTATCACCAGGCGTGCATAATAACAGATACTGATATTTACTGTAATCGACTGTACTATTTTATTTCCCCCACAGTGTAACCATTTTGAAACTAATTTCAGATCTAATTCTTCCTACATGGTAACAATAGTGTGGAGAAACTGACTGCGTTTCAATATTTGTCAAAAACGTTACCTTTTGTAGCTTATTATCGCGAATCATAACAATTATTGATATGATTCATTCAGAACGCTGAACTTTGAACCACCATAGTATGTGACAGGAAGTGTAGATCGGAGAAATTTCAACGCTGGCCGATAGCTATCGATCTCCTCTACAAAAAAAACTACAATTCCCATGGTTCAACATTTCCATTTCCGGTTCCGGGTCAGAATAGACGATCGCAAATAGAAAACTTAAAATGATATAAGTACACTTTTAACCTATTGCTAAACTATTGCCAACCTAACGTTTTACATTCTACATGCATTTGTGACATAGTAGTGATGTTAAAACTTGAAAACAGTTGATTTTAAAATAACAAATTATTTTCATCATTCATAAAAATATGCCTATATGATAATAATGTCAAAAGGGGTCGGTACCGACCCCGTCGAGTGGAACAGGTTTTAACTGCCGTGGTTTATTTATTCACATGGCAGAGCAGCAGTTCTACAGTTCTCCTCTCACTGAGATGCTAGGGGAAAGAGAAAGAATGGGAGGAGACATCTCTATTTATACTCGCCACCTGGTGGTGTTCCTGAGTGGCTCCGCCTAGAGCGCCCTCTAGTGGAAACAGTTATATATGCAGTTAGAAAGTTACTAGGGGAAACAGTTAGACAGTTACTAACAATCCTACACAGAACCTCTGACTTCAACACTCATCCTTCACTGTCATCATTCACTCCCATTACAGAGGCTGAGACCTTGATTTTCAGAAAATAGGGCTCCGGGCTTAAGAGGTTAATAGAGCCTTTTGTTGATTTTTATCTAGTTTTAGCTCCACACATTTTATGTTATTTTACCAGTTTTAGCCCTTCTTATTTAATTTTGTGTACTCTTTTACTAGTTTTAGTGTTCTTTTTACACCTTACTAGCTTTAGTCTTGCTTATTTTATATTATTTTTTCTTTTACTCTTGCTAGTTTTTATGTTCTTTTAAAATGTAGCGCTTTGAGATTTGCTATGCAACTGTAAAGCGCACTACAAATCAGATATATTATTATTATTATTATTGAATGGCGTTGAGTAAGGTATCATATGATCAGTATGATATCAGCTAAAACAGCTGACGGAGACAGGGTGTAGATGTAATTGTTGTTATACCCTGACATTTTCCTTTCAGCTTTGGATGTGGCTGGCATTAATGAAACGCGCCTCTCAGACAGTTGGCAATTTTAGATACTGCACACCAACTCAGCCCTCTTGTCTGCAATACTGTTTCAATCTACCCACTCAGATGAGTGATGGATGGAGCTCCAGAAGTGGCTGATCTGGTAGAATAGATTGCATGTTTGTCTGTGTCCCACATGTGCATGGTACAGTATAACAGCTGGAGCTGCCTCTGCTGACATGGTAAACAAACATAAGGACTGATGAATTATTCATGTGTCAACAAGCATGGTATGTTTGGTCAGGGGCAATCTATTGGAAGAAACGTCATGTTGAATTGCGGATCGTCTCCTTGAGACATTGTACAGTACATTCCCCCCAGCAAGTCGCTAGCTGGTGTACATGCCAGTGCTGTATATTTTGAGGGATCCCTGTCACTCAGAGCTCAGAGTGAGCGGGGAGTGTGGAAAGAGGTCATAAGCCCAACATGGGAAAAAACAAGAGTCCACGCCAGAGTGGGGATTACTGACCCTTCTACCAGAACTTGTAATGCGTTATACATAGAGTAGTCTTTTAGTTGTAGGTGAGAATTCAGATCAACTTCTGTGCCCCACTCCTCCTCCAGTAAACCGAGGCAGGAGAAGAAGAAGCAGGCAGCACAGATGATCAAGGGAGCATCGATCAGGTCTAATGCTTCTGGAACCCAGAGGACTCGAGCCTGCAGGCGGAGTGAACGCGTAGACCTACCATTCTCAGACACCGGATCAGGGATGAAAAAGACCCAAGCCGGCGTTTCACATGAGAACGATACCTGCCGCATCAGAATCCGTTTCCACATATAATGGCGGGTATTACTGTACAATTTCTATCTGCACTAGAATGGTCTATCATAAATAACAGTTATTAAACCGTGACAACACATGGTGTTGGTACAGTACGTGTGATTTGATTGCCTGCCTCAAGAACTTAGTTTATGCGCTATGTGATAATTATTTTTAAGACTGCTGCCAACGGGTATTGTATGCATGTATCCCGGAGCATCGGCTGACACATGTCATCTTGCAAATGTGAACATTAATCACCAAAATGCACTGCCCAATGGCCATTTTAAGCCTGACCTTCTATGTTGAGATACACATCGTACTGTATGTGTTCTCATGCTGAATTTCTTTAAATCCTGTATAGGAATGTAAACACGTCTTTAGAGCATTAGAGCAGGGGTTCTCAAGGTTCTCAATTTTCTATTCTTTCTATCTTAATTTAGACTTGAAATGGCATTGAGGGACAGCCCTCATTTTCACATAATCATCATACAAAAGTATAATAAAAATAAATAGCACTGTGCTAATAAATAAATAAATAAATAGAATCCTTTAAAACACTCAAACACAATTAAAAAACAATTATAGATTGTGATGACCTGCTTGGTCACCAGTGCAAAGTGACCCATGGACACTAGTGCACCTCATTTCAATGTTCCCTGCAGGGCGTTCCACGATTCCGGAGCAGAGAAACTAAAGGCAGATCAACCAAGTTCAGTATAAACTCTAGGCCCTTTGAGTGTAAACTAATAATTTGTTAGTGTACCATAGGGTCCAGAGGTCCATTCCAATAATGAAGTAAAGTAATTTAGACAATCTCGAATTATGGCTTTATATAAAAATAAATACCAGTGCAAATCTCTTTCTGCCAAAGAGGACCACCCAACCCTATTGTACAGGACCCACTGGTGAGTATTATAACCATAACCGGTGATACATCTGATGGCTGAATGGTATACAGAGTCTAAGGGCATAATTTAAGGACCCAACATTGGATTCAAAGACCCAAGAAAAAAACGAACACAAAATAATGATGACGTAATGTGTCTTATGCACCTCATACACGACTTGCAAGATGCCTAGTTGCCATGCAACCATTATGATATATTTTCATCTATACTCTTAACAAGAAACTCAGAGACACAGGATTCAATTGGTCAAACCCGCTTGGAGGAATTTATTGACGTACCAATACATCAACAACTGAATTCAGTAGGATTCCACACTTTTGCTCTTGGATGGCTCGCTCTGTTATAGTGAAAGTGACGTCACTATCAATGTGTGTGTGCTGCGAGTATGTGTGTGTACAACCTTGTTTTCGCTTTACTGAGAAATGAGTGATTATATAATACATCTGCAGCTGTGTGTGTGTGTGTGTGTGTGTGTGTGTGTGTGTGTGTGTGTGTGTGTGTGTGTGTGTGTGTGTGTGTGTGTGTGTGTGTGTGTGTGTGTGTGTGTGTGTGTGTGTGTGTGTGTGTGTGTGTGTGTGTGTGTGTGTGTGTGTGTGTGTGTGTGTGTGTGTGTGTGTGTGTGTGTGTGTGTGTGTGTGTGTGTGTGTGTGTGTGCTATTTACCTTTCTGTGTGGAGCCAGGTGACCTTAACTTACTTTTGTGTGGAGCTAGGTGACCTTTCAAGTTCAAGTTTCTTTAATAGTTGTCATATAGAAGTACAGAATACTTTTATACAAGAAGCATTTTGTATAAAAGTATTCTGTACTTCTATATGACAACTATTAAAGAAACTTGAACTTGAAACTTGAACTTAACCAACCTCTGTGTACGTGATGTCTAAGTGTATACGTGGTTTCTGTTGTGAAATATGTAAGCGGATGTGTGTTTACTGTTGTTCAATTGGTAGATACAGACAGTCTCTTTGGAGCTGTGTGTCAGCTGGCTGTGAAATGTGTCATCATGTGTCAGACAAAAACATGTAAATCATATTATATCATTCATACATATACACTATTTTCTACCACACCAGTAGCCTAGCAAGCTTTCAACAAGCAGTCATTCCTAACATGACAGCTTAGCTCAGGGAGTGCAGTTTTACCTAATTACCTTCTTAAAAGCAAAATAATGTGTGATGTTGTAGCTTGGTTTAAAACTGTATTGGAACAGGACCAAATATAACACATGTATTTACACCTTACCAACTCACCAACTCATCGTGGGCCACCAGTAATGTTTCTGAGAGCCACCATTGGCCTGGAGGCATTACTTTTTATTCATGCTTTTCAATGTCAAATTTCAATTACAAAATGACATGGTGATGGAACATTTGTATTAGTCTATTGAACATTGTCCTTTCCACCAGACATTATACCAAAAAAGCACAATAACTAAAAATAAATAAATTAGAAGTCAAATAAAATGTATTTATTGTTTCCCTGAATATATTATATTGTATGTATACATCTAATTTCATGGGTAAGCTGACATTTGCATTAAAAAACACAGGCCACCTACGCATAATGTTGAGCTATACAGTAGTACACGTGTACCGAACACCTATAGCATGTATAAATGCACAAACATGCTATATTACCTCCTCCTCAAGGGAGTAAGAAGTCCTCCATCCATGAAGGAGTTAGCAAACAAAACATTCTCAGACATACCGGTAGCTTCATCTCTATGAATCCATTGCCTCCGCTGGCCAAAACAAATTGATGGATATACAGTAACCAGTTAGCCACTCTCTTCTTGTATTCAGCTTTGCATGCTTGTCTCATATTGGAAGGGAAGTGGATAATATTAGCCTTGCCATAGGCTACATCAGAATAATTTACACTTTGATCGGTTCTCATACGGGAGGGGGCTGATCCGGGAGAAGAGACGTCGGGCAAGCAGGGGTCGATACACATACGGGTTCTCAGACAATCAGGGGTTATGGCACACAGTGGGGTCTTCCTTCCAAAAGTATATAAACACAGCATTGGGTCACACAGACAACAATCGTCCTCCTCTTCGCTCTCTCTTCTCTTACTCACTTCCTCTCATTACGTACAGGTTTTGCCTCAGCTACTCCAATGATTATTTCTCTCTGTCTCCATTTTCTATGCTGCTTGATTGTGTGTTGATTACGCTCACCTGTCCCGTGCGCGTCTGGCACAGGTGCGCTGCATTGGCGCTGACGCGCTCTGCTCTGCCGGGAGTTTTGATTGATTGATTGACAATTGTATTAAGAGATTGCAGAATGGGTACAATACAGTACAGCTCAATACAGACACTTGTTAAGGGGATGCAGACCAGAGAAAGACTTTTGTCTTTTTTACATCAGGGTCCCCCATTTTCAATTCATCATAACATATATGACATACATGACATACAGATAGACAGTACTGCTACATCTATACATTTATGGCATACTAGATTTACAAATACAGTACTGTTTGTGATACAAGAAGAGTCTAAAAAAGAGAGTATATACATTTGACAAAGAAACTGTACATTGGAGGAGGTTGGTAGGTAGGTGGGGTGGAGGAGGGGTTGGGTAGGTGGGGTGGGGGGGAGGGGGTAACTGTACATTGGAGTATCGATGAATACTTGGTCCCAAGAAGTGTGAGGGCTGTGTGTGTGTGTGGGGGTCATGAGCAGATAACAGGGACTCTTAAAGTTATCCGTGAAACGGACAACCACTAGACTGCTTACGCAGATATTTTAGGAGGGGGAAAATTAAACAACAGAAAACAACCTTTACAGGTGGAAATCTCAAAGTGAGTAATTAAGAAAATAAATCAAGTCCCAAAAAACAGGACTACTCTCAATAAAGAGGTATAGTATAAAAGTAAATAAGCCACAAGGACACCTCCTAATAAAGGAGTTTATATTGGAAAAAGTAAAACAATACACCTCCACTAAGGGAGTTTATGTGTAGAATCACGTGAGTAGCCTAAAATAAGAATGACTACCATAAAGCTCAATTCTGAATCAGAGATCAGACTACACTTCAATATAATGAGCGTGACCAAAAGGACAGCCAACACTAGGAAATGAAAAAGCAGTTGACACTGCGATCTCCAAACTTAAATAGACTCCACATGGCCATAGGCACAGCTGCACTGCATCAGGTGCAATCAAGCCCACACACCTGCCAATCCATGAGGCAATTAACCACAGGGAACAGGGATTGACAGCTATCCCTCATAGAGAGGTGAAATAAAGCAAAAATAGACAGCTGTCCCTCACAGAAAGGTGAAATAAGGCAAAAACCATGACAGCCCCCCAGACGGACCCTCTGAAACACGTCTCCGAAACTCTCAGGGTCCAAGATGTCCCTGGCCGGAACCCACGTGCGCTCCTCTGGCCCATAACCCTGCCAGTCCACCAGGTACTGTATACCCCTACCAACCCGCCTACTGGACAGGATACGCCGTACAGTATACACAGGTTGGCCATCAACGAATCGAGGGGGAAGTGGAGGTCTCTCTGCAGGAACCACCCTGCTCCTCCGAACTGGCTTAAGGCAGGATACGTGAAATGTAGGGTGTACCCTCATCGATGAGGGTAACCGAAGACGCATTGTGACTGGGTTTATCTTGCGAACAATAGTGAAAGGGCCCACAAAACGGGGAGCGAGTTTGTGCGACTCCACCCGTAATGGAAGGTTGCGTGTGGAAAGCCACACCTGTTGGCCCACACGGTAGGAAGGCGCAGGGCGACAGTGTACATCTGCCGACCGCTTGTGCCGGGCCGCAGCACGCACAAGAGCCGAACGCACCCTCTTCCATGTCGCCCGAGACCGACGGATAAACGCCTCGGCAGATGGCACCCCCACGTCCCTCTCCTGTTCAGGAAACAGTGGAGGCTGATACCCAAACTGAACCTCAAATGGGGAGAGACCAGTGGATGCATTGCACAATGAATTATGTGCATATTCTGCCCATGTCAGTTGGTGACTCCAAGTGGTCGGATTGGAGGAGGCCAAGCAGCGAAGCGTACTCTCCATAGACTGGTTGGTGCGCTCTGTTTGCCCATTGCTCTCCGGGTGGAACCCTGATGACAGGCTAACCGTCGCACCCAGTATAGCACAGAATGCCTTCCAAAACCGAGCAGTAAACTGGGGTCCACGGTCCGACACCACATCCTGGCAGATGCCATGAATTCGGAAGACATGGTCAACCACCAGTTGCGCGGTCTCCTGAGCAGATGGCAGCTTGACCAGCGGAATTAAGTGAGCTGCTTTGGAGAACCTATCCACCACCACTATGATGACGCTGTGACCATCAGAAGGAGGCAGACCAGTCACAAAATCCATGGCGATGTGGCTCCACGGACGACTAGGAATGGGCAAAGGATGAAGCAGCCCTGGTGGTGACTGTTGAGAAACTTTGTTCCGTGCACAAACGGGGCAGGCTGCCACAAATTCCCAAATGTCCTTCATCATACCAGGCCACCAGAACCTTCTGGCCAAGAAGTCACAAGTTCTGTGCACTCCGGGATGTCCTGTCAGCCGAGAGGAGTGGCCCCACTTCAACACCCGAGAACGAATGCTGTTTGGTACAAATAACTGACCCGGGGGCACCCCACCCGGATCTGGTTCCAAACGTTGTGCCCTCCGCACAGCAGAGTCAATGCTCCATGTCACAGGAGCTAGGATCTGTCCTGCAGCAACAATGGGCTCAGGAGGACGGTCCTCTTCTTATCCATCATATAACCGGGAAAGAGCATCCGGCTTGATATTTTTAGACCCGGGACGGTACGTCAGGAGGAAATTAAACCGAGAGAAAAACAGTGACCAGCGAGCCTGTTGCAAGTTTCTCCTCTGAGCACCCTGGATATATTCCAAATTTGTATGGTCTGTCCAGACTGTGAATGGGTGTTCAGCTCCCTCTAGCCAATGGCGCCACTCCTCCAATGCCAACTTGACCGCCACCAGCTCTCTGTCCCCAACATCATAGTTTCTTTCAGCCGGCGAGAGCCCACGTGAATAGTATGCACATGGGTGTACCTTACCGTCGGACGATGAGTGTTGAGACAGAATAGCTCCGACTCCAAGCTCAGAAGCATCCACCTCGACGATAAATGGCAGGGATGGGTTAGGAGTAATGAGGATAGGCTCAGAACTGAACCTTCTCCTAAGCTCAATGAACGCTGCCTCAGCCTTGGGAGTCCACTGGAAATGGGAAGGTGCTGTCTTCCTGGTGAGTGTGGTGATAGGTGCTACCACTGAACTGAAATTATGAATAAAACGACGGTAGAAGGTTGCAAATCCTAGGAATCGTTGCACCTGCTTGACCAAGACGGGTGTAGGCCAGTCTGTCACTGCTGACACCGTCTTGGGGTCCATTTGAATCCTCCCCTCAGATACAATGAATCCCAGAAAGGACACAGAGCGGACATGGAAGGCACACTTCTCAGCCTTCACAAACAACCGTGCATCCAAAAGGCACCTCAAGACCTGCCTGACATGTTTGACATGGTCAGAAATGGACTTGGAGAATATCAGAATGTCATCTAAGTAGACGAAAACAAACTTTTCCAACATCTCCCTGAGCACGTCATTGATTAACGCCTTAAAAACTGAAGGGGCATTAGTAAGACGAAATGGCATCACCAGGTATTCGTAGTAACGGGTGTGACTCCACGTTCATGATGTTGGTGCGCTCCATGAGGGGGTCAGCTGTACAAGTAAGCGAGGAGAAGTCCTCACACAGAGCCTCTAAACTGTCCTCCGCCAGAACCTCCTCACCGAGGGAGTCCCAATCAAACTGTGGATCCCATTCCAAACTCCCATCCTGATCGACAGATGGCTGGGAGTGCAATGGTTGAGAGAGTGGGCTTTGGAAACCAAGAACGCCCACTGCTTCAACAGGATCACAATCGCTCTCACTAAACTGATCATATCTCATGGGTGACGGAGGAATTTGGAAACAACGGAGACGGCATTGGGAGACCCACTGCATGACAGTGTCCCTCTCCTCACCCCAATTTATCTGTGGCTTGTGTTTACTAAGCCAAGAATGACCCAGCACAATGGGATACGTGGGGGAATCCACCAAAAATAATCGAATGCGCTCAGAATGGTTCACATAAGCAACCCACATAGATAAATAATTGGTTCTTTTGGTGACACTGCCTGTACCTAATGGCCGTCCATCAAGCGCTGTGACACTACAGGGTTTATGGAGGGAATGTACAGGTATTTTAGAGTCCCCAGCCCATCTGGAATCGATGAAACTGTCCACTGCCCCTGAGTCTAAAAAGGCGTCAACCTTAACAGACTGCCTATTCCAGCCTAAAACCACAGGCAAAAAGGTTCGAAAGTGATGTCTCACTAGTGTCTCTCGGCCCACTAGCGAGACTGACCGTTTCCCTTCAGTTTCGGACACTCCACCCTCGTGTGACCTTTTCTCCTGCAGTACCGGCACCAGTCCACATGAGAACCAGTCTGCCTGGAGTCACGCACAGAAGTGCTGTCCACCTGCATAGGTTTAGACGAGCTGGCCACTGAAGGTTGTGGAGGAAAGGACAAAACTTCCTCCAGCGGGACACGAAAACGTTGGCCCCGCCTCTGACGCTCACGGTCTCTGATCCGGTTATCAACGCGTATGGCGGTAGTGACCAGTGTGTCAAAATTGTCTGGAGATCCCACAACCGCCAAAGCATCTTTAACCTGATCAGATAACACGTTGGTGAACAAAGTGATGAGTGGTCCCTCAGGCCAGCCTGTAGCCCCAGCCAGTGTCCTGAAAGCGATGGAAAACTCAGCTACACTACTGGCGCCCTGGCGCATGCGCGTCAGCTTCATGGCTACCTCTTTATCATAGAGTTCATGATCAAAAACGATCTCCATCTCATTCATGAGTCCCTGTGAGTCGTTTAAAACTGGAGCCTGAGCCCGTATGAGTGGAACAGCCCAATCGAGGGCAGGTCCCTCCAACAGGGATAGAATTAGGGCAACACGTGAATCCTCAGACTGAAAACGAGAAGGCTGGGCTCTGTACACTATTTGGCCTTGTGCCAGAAAACCACGGCATTTACCTGACTCCCGATTAAAGCGTGAGCGGAGCTGGACTTTAGCCTCACAAGGTAATGACCGGGGGCCTGTGAGTAGTGCTTGAGAGACATTAGGTGGGCTCTGGTGAGGGGGAGGTAATTGTGCATTGGCTATGCGGTCAGCCAAGTCACGCATGGAACTATCCATCTTGCGCAATCCTTCATACATCTCCCCATGCTGTTGCACCATGAGAGCTTGTTGTTGTTGTAATTGTACGATAGCTTCCTCATGTGAAAGCAATCCTTGACGCTGCGCAGCTAGTGCTTGTTCGAGACCTGTGTTATCTGCTGACCCAGTCATGGCTTTTTCATTCTGTGAGGGCTGTGTGTGTGTGTGTGTGTGGGTCATGAGCAGATAACAGGGACTCTTAAAGTTATCCGTGAAACGGACAACCACTAGACTGCTTACGCAGATATTTTAGGAGGGGGAACATTTTAAAACAGAAAACAACATTTACAGGTGGAAATCTCAAAGTGAGTAATTAAGAAAATAAATCAAGTCCCAAAAAACAGGACTACTCTCAATAAAGAGGTATAGTATAAAAGTAAATAAGCCACAAGGACACCTCCTAATAAAGGAGTTTATATTGGAAAAAGTAAAACAATAAACCTCCACTAAGGGAGTTTATGTGTAGAATCACGTGAGTAGCCTAAAATAAGAATGACTACCATAAAGCTCAATTCTGAATCAGAGATCAGACTACACCAAAAGGACAGCCAACACTAGGAAATGAAAAAGCAGTTGACACTGCGATCTCCAAACTTAAATAGACTCCACATGGCCATAGGCACAGCTGCACTGCATCAGGTGCAATAAAGCCCACACACCTGCCGATCCATGAGGCAATTAACCACAGGGAACAGGGATTGACAGCTATCCCTCACAGAGAGGTGAAATAAAGCAAAAATAGACAGCTGTCCCTCACAGAAAGGTGAAATAAGGCAAAAACATTGCGTTAGGACATTTACAGGGGCCAGTTTCGAATTGCAGTCTCTCGTAGGTGCTCTTTGAGAGTGGTTTTGAAGGTGGGTAGTGATTCACATTCCCTTACAACTGTGGGTAGGGCGTTCCACATTGATGTGGCATAATTGCGAAACGTGTCTAGTCCCTTGTTTGAGCCGAATCTGGGTTTAACATGATTTGTCGAGCTCTCTCTGGTGTTGTGGTCGTGGTATTCACTGACCTCGGCCTCCTCGGATTCCCTAATATGGGCATATGCCAGAAGTACCTTTGTACCATGCCAGCCGGTCTGCCACAATATATATATATACATACAGTATATACAGCATTATTGTACATGCTATATAAGAACTCATTCACTGCCAGCTAGTATTATCCTTATCCTGTTCTCACTGGGCCACGTTAAAAGATAGGCCTTTTTTATTTATTTTTTTTACTTACATTTTTATTTGCAGTTTTAGTTTACAAACATACATCAGACAATACATTCAAATAACAGAAATAATAAAGAAATATCCCCCCCCTCCCGCCATCCACCCCGAGAGATAGGGCTCCCCCATATCCCAGGACCTCTATACACAGAGCCGGGCCCCAGCGACATGGGTCCCTTGAATTGATTGGGCCTGGCCCAGTAGAGGAGAGTGCAGGGGGCTCCCCCCCCACCGAGCCAAGCCTGTTACCTCCCATGTCCCAAAGAACCCCACCCCCCGCACATCGACCCCACAACACACAAGACCCCCCCACCGACCCGCAACACGCAAGGCCCCCCTCTTCCGGGTCGATCCGCCGATATATCACTATATACATTTATGAAAAAATAGCACTGACAACACAATAAGAAAAAATTATAAAATAAGCCATATGTTTAGCACTCTTTCCCCCGTTGGTGGTTTGGAGGGGAATCAGCTCTCCTGTTGAAGAAGCCCCTCCCCTAGAGATGGAGATATCCCCCAAAGAAGATTCTCCAAGCCTCTCTTCATGTCTCCTATAACGATGGAGATTCCCCAATGGGGATTCTCCAATGTCCCTATTATTGTCCAACATTTTCTTTGAATTTTTATCTTTCATATGATAGTACAGTTCCAGAGCTCCCGGTTGCCTGAATTCTTTCCCCAATACATTTCCAGTTCCGCGTTTGCGTTCTGCGATCTGCAATCTGATTGGCCACTGACGTTTCTGGTCGCGCCAATCATGTGACGGCAAGTTCTTTCGCCGGTTAAGCTTAGGCACTCTTTCGAAGTTGGTTAAGGTTAGAGTTTGTCTTAGAACGCCAGCCCTGATTCCAAACTCTAACCTTAACCAACTTCGAAAGAGTCGCCTAAGCTTAACCAGTGATAAACTAGGCGTTAGGTACTTTGCTGCTGTTCGGGGCGGAAATGGGCGCGTCACGCGATTGGGCGCACATGTCACATGACCAGAAACGTCTGTGGCCAATCAGATTGCACCAGAAACGTCCGTGGCCAATCAGATCGCAGAACACGAACGCGGAACTTGAAATGTATTGGGGAAAGAATAGACGCCTCCCGGTCAGGTCTCCGAATGTTTTCCCCATGTTCCCCGTCGTCTTAGTTGTGCGTCATGTGTGTTAGTGTCTACAGTTTTGTCTAATACGTGTTATTTATATTATATGTCCCGAATCAAGTCCCAATTTTCCCAACTAATGTGTTTACCTTGTCTGTATTCCCAGTGGGCTGTGTGTTATCTGCAGTGTGTCTCGAATCATAACATCCATTCACTATCAAATAATATATATTTGATAGTGATATATGTGGTATTGAATCTTGGTCGGTGTGTGTGACCTCAGTGCTCGAGTCCTGTTTGGTGTGTGAGATCTCGTTATTTGAATCCTGGCTGGTCTGGTCGATCTCGGCGCTCGGCTCCCGGTTCGTGTGTGTGGCCTCAATGCTCGCATCCTGGCCGGCCTGGACGACCTCCGTGCCCGCATCCCGGACGGTCCGGCCGACCTCGGTGCCCGAGTCCTGGTTGGTCTGGTTGTATCCAGCGTCTCTTTGTCCTTCTTTTGGGGGTCGTTTGTTTTACCTCTTTTGAATTAGCCTCCATGCTCCTCTGAATATTCTGTATTGCATTGAGTCCAGTCTGCGTGTTGGTTTGCACGTTAGCATCGATAGCATTCTGTAATGCTTCTAGCCTGATCCGAATGCTAGTTCGCATATTCATCGTGTTAGCTTCCATGTTAGCTTGTAGCTTCGTCTCCAGCCTCGCTATTGTCTAACTTTTTTATTTCTTTTGAATTAGCCTCCATGTTCCTCTGAATATTCTGTATTTCATCGAGTCCAGCCTGTGTGTTGATTTGCATGTTAGCATCGTTAGCATTCTGTATTGCTTCTAGCCTGATCCGAATGTTAACTTGCATATTCATCGTGTTAGCTTCCATGTTAGCTTGTAGCTCCGTCTCCAGCCAAACCTCGCTGTGGTCTAACGTTATACTTGCTCCGTCATCTCCTCGTGTTGTACCTTTCCTTTCGTTGTATTTTCTTTGTCGGGGGTCACTATTTTTTTTCTTTTTTTTTCTTGCCAACCGCAATACAATGACAGTACAGTACAGTACAAATGACAGTAGGCCTACAGACAAAAAATAAAATAAAATAAAGTAAACATTTACAAATAACTAACCTTGAGATTGGGTCCCTCAATCTCAAACTCTTCTCTCACTTCTCCTCGAGTTTTGTGCACTGGGTCTTGTCATCTTTCTTTTATCTTCTAGTTGTTACTTTTTATCGTGTTTTATAACTTTTCATTACCTTTTTGAATTTTGGACCGGGAGCTCTGTTCTGAAGCTGCTCACCTGCTCCTCGCCAAACCGCAAAAAAATTGGCATTTTTACTGTGCGTCACGATGTTTGCATAGCTATATCTATATTCTATATTATAGCTATGGAGACAATACTATGGCTCATTTGACAGTAACTATCTATCGTCCAACATGCAAAAAGGAGTAAATGTTCTACGTTTGCACGTTATCTCGTGGTGAATATTGTATAGTTTCAGAGTGATCCGGGCTAATTCCTGAAAGCTGGGTTATGGAGCGCTATGTGCATTTTGCTAAAGTCGTTCGCGTTTCTCGCCTGGACATGCTACTGTTTCCAAATCAAAGGTATATAATAGGTATTATGTTTCATCATGAATGCATCAAAAGGGGGGGGGGGTCGTTTTTTATGCTCTGATCGCCAGCAACAGCATTTGTTTTGAATATTACATACGTTGATAGGCTGGATCGATGTGAAATCATTGTATGATCAAGGTGGAATTGATGTCAGATAGTCCTTACCTTTGATCGGGGTTATTCCAAAAAGAATATTCCAATTGTCTGATTGTGATTTCCAGTATTGATGTCCATCGGGTCCCCGACATAATCTGGCACAACACATGCATCGAGTGTCCTGGATGCGTTCCAATGTGCTCGGATGAACCGCTAGACTTGCCTGGGCCAAAATTCTCCACCTGGACGACATTAAATGTGACACACAGTCTGGAACAGGGTTTAAAGGGTGGGCGATACTGCCACCTAGCAGGATCTGGCCGGTATTGCACTCTCGGGGTCTCAGTATGGCTTTTAACGGTAACATAGAGGTCCGTGAGACTGCATAGAATATTAAAATCGAAAAAAGGAAAACGGGTATATACGTGATTGGCACTCAACGGTTGGGGAGCAAACACGTATACGTGAATGGCGCAGATTGAGTTAACAATATATTATATTATATTAACAACAACACAAAAGCCACCCTGAGAATGATATCACACAGGACAAAGAGACCGGGCAGTGGGTGTGGCAGACCCGGACAAGGTAAGAATGACAGCTTATTCTCTCAAGAGAAAAAGAGAAACCGTTAAAACATTGCCTTGTGCTTTCTCCAGTTTATTCCTCTGACCAAAACAAATACCTCCATGAGCAAAACCTGTGTCACTTCTTGTGTGTGTTTTCGTGACAAACCGTAGTTTGGAGACCAGACAGGCTTGTCTGGGATTCCTCCTGGGGAAAGATCTTTTAATGTGTTACCCTGTCGCTGATCAGTGTGGGATATAATAATAATAATAAATCAAATTTATATAGCGCCTTTCATAGAACCCAAGGTCGCTTTACAATCAGCACAAAAAATAGGGCAAGGAAAGTAGGGGGGGAGGGGGAAGAGGGGATGAGGGAAAGTAGGGGATAATGGACCTAATTTAATCTAAAACTAACTGATGGGGAAAGCCTTGGTGAAGAGGTGTGTTTTTAGAGCGGATTTGAAGGTGTCCAGGGTTGGGGCGTTGCGGATTTCGGGGGGGAGAGAGTTCCAGAGGGTAGGGGACGCCACGCTGAAGGCTCTGTCCCCAAAAGTCCGTAACCTGGTGCGAGGGATGGAGAGGAGACCTAGATCAGAGGATCGTAGGTTCCGGGATGGAGTGTACTGGTGGAGGAGATCAGACAGGTACCGGGGGGCGAGGGCATGGAGGGATTTGTAGGTGAGGAGCAGGAGTTTGAAGGTGATGCGGAACCTGACTGGAAGCCAGTGGAGATGGATGAGGGTGGGGGTGATGTGCTGCCAGGGCTTGGTGTGAGTGAGAACCCTGGCAGCTGAGTTCTGGACATACTGGAGCCTGTCCAGGGCTTTGCTGGGATATTCGTGGATATCCTGAAGAAGAATGTTCTCAGTCAACCGAGGTTCAGTTAATAACAAAGGTTTATTAACCAAACAGATAGAAATATACATAGTACATAGAGAGAATGGCTGAGGCTGAAATTACCCAGGTAAAGAGACCAGGGCCCTCATTCATCAATAGTGTGCGTAGAACATTTCTATTTCCACACGTAAGCACGGAATGTAGAACTAGTGTACACACAGGGAAGTCGGGATTCATCACACGGTGCGTACGCAGGCTCTATGCCCCTCCGTGTTGATGAATACCACTTTGTTCTACCGTCAATGCTCATGCATGATTATCCATATATGGTCATGAAAATGAGGAAACACCCCCCATGGGATGTGAAATAATGGACTGACCCGAGCGGAACCCTGAGAAACTCCACGAAGATTGTTCACTGCTGTCGAACCAAGAAGACACTATCGCGTATTATGGGATAAATAATAAAAGGCGGACTTGTAAACGGTGATGTCAGATATCAACGGCTCCCTAAGACCATTGCTGCAATTCTGCCTGGACAGCTCAGAATACTAATAAAGACCGTTCGTTGACCACTGTTTGGCGTTGGTTGTGTGTCATTATAACCGTGCTGTAATATGAATGCCTTTATTAGTTGTGTTCGATTGGCTATATGATTTTTAGAGGCATCTATTTTGTTGTCGGCTAATAAAGACCGCGCTGGAATATGACTGCCTTTTCCCGTGTTGTTTGATTAATACCCCAGGGATTAAAGTTCTCCTCAATTTTATTCCAAATCGCGATGGATCTCCCGTCAATTTTCTACCTGCTGCATATGATTTCTAGAGGCATACTACAATCTATTTTGATGTCAGTATTGGGTAGCCTATATAAACAATATAATACGAGAGCATATACAAGAACAATGAATCTCACTGCATGTATGATAGCCTGCCTTTCAATACATGAACTTGAATTCCATCATGTTTGTGTGCGGCCGACTCACAAGGCTGTTGTCACAATGGGTGGTCCCGGTACAGTAATAATTACAGTCCACACAATATCACGATCCATGCCATAGCCTATGTTCTATTAGGACATGATCTGTGACGACAAATGTTCTAGAATGTTTGATTAAGATATCATACTCTGACAGCATGCCTATGAGCAACAAAAACGCGAACTTGAATCCCATCATATACATAGTCTGTCCACTATCTGCATGGTGTCATTGCAATGCGTTTTCTATTCTTTCTTATACAGTAAAAAGGGGGAAGAACACTATATTCATATGACTTATTCTGCTTACAGCTTCGAAATTCCACTTGTTTCGTTTAACGTAAAGCCTTTTAATTATAATCAAAACGTTCCCGTGTTTCGGCGGTCTGTGCGCAAAATAATAACGAGTTGAGCTTTATGATTTATGATGAATTGAAAATGGGGGACCCTGATGTAAACAAGACGAAAGTTGGTCTGCATCCCCAATTAACAATTGTATGTACTGAGCTGTACTGTACTGTACCCATTCTGCAATCTGTTAATAAACTTTTCAATCAATCAATCAATCAAGCTACGCGGAGCGCAGTCAGTCAGTAGCCTACACCCCGTATATTCCGATAACGCTATATAAACCATGCTGCATTCATTCTGAGAGAAAGATCTATTATTCCAAATGCTATTTATAGGGTTTTGACCATAATTACACTACTGTTGCTATTTTACAATGAACTATAATGAACTACGGTTCGCACAGAACATGCCAGTGTTATTATGCACAGAAGCTCATTTCCTTGTTGTAATAATATATTCTACCACTGGGCGTCAGGTAAGTGTGGTCTGACCTGTGCGTAGATGTAAGCACGGAGTCAAGTTCAAATCGAAATTGATGAATCCCACTCTTTGCTTAGAAATGATCGTACGCACAGGGTAAGCACAGATCTGTGCGTAGAACATGTTGATGAATGAGGGCCCTGGAATGTTGTTGGGAGGAGCATTATATAGTTAAAAGGGGGGGGAGGTGGTCCCATTTGATAGGTCAAATGGGGGGGGGGGGGGACACAGGATTGGGGAGAAAGGGGAGGGGAATGTCTTTACATGAGGGCATTATATTATTCCACAGTTACTCACTTTTCTCTATTATAATGTGGGTGAGATTAATGTATTGGGGGATGTCTTTACATGAGAGAGTTGGGGAATCATTATATTATTCCACAGTTACTCACTTTTCTTCTTCATAATGTGGGTGAGATTATTGTATAATATACCAGGATTATTTGGAACAGGTAAAATATTGAAACGTGAATAGATATGGTAAAAGAATGGGACCGATGTAATCCATCGGTTATCAGATAATGAATGAAATAGAAACAATTAAAATAAATGAAAATGTTGGCCAATGTGATCTGTTGGTTGGCATAACAGTTTAAAATAGAAATATTTACATACGTGATTCATGACATAATTGACTGGACTAAAATCTGTGTTATTTTGATATCAGAGATGTGGGGTGTGGGAATATCACCCTTTTCTTTTATTAATAATCTCAAATACCTATATCAATGATTGGTCCTCAACTCTGATATCAAACAACAAATAACATAATCATTAGAAGCTCTGGTTGTGCCTATCTTGGCTTACCTCCAGTCGCTCATGTCGTGACTCAGACATTTTGTTAGGGTTTGAAACCGACCTCAACAGCACGGCACAGACAGAGTTAGCCAAATACTAGGGCGTATTTATTTACAGAGTCAAAAAGAGTCAAGTAACAATTCTGAACAACAAAAAAGGAGACTGCCTTCGGCAGAGTTATCTGCGGCTCTGCAGATCCTCTTGGTGTTGGAGGTGGGGAATCGGCGTTGACGCCATTGCGGCTCTGCAGATACTCCCAGCTTCAACTCGAGGTGGAAACGGAGAGAGAGAGAGAGAGATCAACAACAGTCCAACAGTACACAGAGGCAGTGCAGTCCCGTCCTCCCTTAGCTGAGTCCAGAACAAAACAAAATGGTACTTCTTCAGTGTTTATCCAAAACACACAATTTAGCAGAGTCCAGTACAAACAAAAACAATACTCTTCAGTGTTATTCAAAACACACAATTTAGCTGAGTCCAGTGCAAACAAAAACGATACTCTTCAGTGTTTATCTTAAACACACAATTTAGCTGAGTCCAGTGCAAACAAAAACGATACTCTTCAGTGTTATCCAAACACACAAAAACAGATAATCCAAAAAGGGTTTGGTTCCAACTCACCAAAGCGCAAACGCGTAAAGCGGGCAACGAGGCGCAGCTCCAAACGGAGGAACAAGGTATTCACCAGCGGCAATCCAAAGATGTCCTGGAGGGAAAGTAGACGAGGCACAACAACGGGGGGAAAGCAGGCAGAAGCAGTAGTATTCAAAACGACCCGACATCGATTGAAAGAAGGTCCCAGTATAAGAAGCCTCTGGGGCAGTAATCACAAACTATGACAGGTGCGTGCTGGAATTGGTACTCGCTCCAGAAGCGTGTGGCGGGGAATGTACCAATCAACACAGTACCTTAAAGGAGCGTGTGGCAGGGAACGAACCAATCCTCACAGTACCCCCCCCTCCACGGGAGCCACCCGGCGACCAGCCCGACCCGGCTTGTCCGGATGGGCACGATGGAAGTCGGTGATCAGGCCGGGGTCCATGATGAGCTGGCGGGAGACCCAGCTCCGTTCCTCCGGGCCGTATCCCTCCCAGTCCACCAGGTACTGGAACCCCCGACCCCGCCGTCGAAAGCCCACCAACCGGCGGACCTGCCACTGGGGGTGTCCGTCCACCATCTCGGGACGAGGCGGGTCCGGAGCAGGAGGCATCAGGGGACTGAGAGAGACAGGCTTAACCCGGGACACATGGAAAACGGGGTGAATGCGCATGGACGCAGGAAGCTTAAGACTCACAGCCGCCGGACTGAGCACCTTCAGAACCTCAAAAGGACCGACGAACCGGGGGTTAAGCTTCTTGGCCGAGGACCGAAGCGGAAGGTCCTTTGCGGACAGCCACACCCTCTGCCCAGGGTGGTATGTTGGCGCAGGGACCCGGCGCCGGTCAGCCCCACGACTGGCACGCTCCGATGACCGGAGCAGCGCAGTCCTGGCGATCTCCCAGACCCGACGGCACCGGTCGAGATGCTCCTGTACGGAGGGAACTGCCACCTCCGACTCCTGTGCAGGGAAAAGAGGGGGTTGGTAGCCCAGGGATATTTCAAAAGGTGAGAGGCCGGTGGCGGAACTGACCATGGAGTTGATGGAGTACTCGACCCAGGGAAGGAAACGGCTCCAAGAAGCGGGTTTCTCGGCAGCCACACACCGAAGAGCAGACTCCACGCTCTGGTTCATCCTCTCCGTTTGTCCGTTAGTCTGGGGATGATAACCAGAGGAAAGACTGACCGTTGCCCCCAATCCATTGCAAAAAGCCCGCCATACCTGGGAAATGAACTGGGGCCCCCGGTCCGAGACGACGACCTGGGGAAACCCATGGAGGCGGAACACGTGGCGTGTCAGGAGGTCCGCCGTCTCGGCCGCCGAGGGAAGCTTGGAAAGGGCCACGAGGTGAACCCCCTTGCTGAACCGATCCACCACGGTCAGTAGGCACGTGTTCCCGTGGGAAGAAGGAAGTGTGACGAAGTCCAACGCCACATGGGACCAAGGGCGGCTCGGAATGGGAAGCGGCTGCAATAGCCTGGAGGGCGCCTGGTGGGAGGCCTTGCTGCGGGCGCAGACTGCACAGGCCAGTACGAACTCCTTGACGTCATTCCTCATGGTGGGCCACCAGAATCGACGAGCCAGGAAGGAGAACGTGCGATGAACGCCTGGGTGGCAGGCGAACCGGCAGGTATGGCCCCACTGGAGGACCCGGGACCGGACTGAGTCGGGGACGAAGAGGCGATGAACCGGTACATTGCCTGGAGCGCGATGGAAGCGTAGGGCACGCCTTACCACCCCCTCGATGCCCAAGGTGACCACTCCCACCACCCTGGCCTCTGGGAGGATGGGAGTCGGGTCCTCAGTGGTTGGAGCCCCCTTGGAGTGTAACCGGGACAGGGAGTCGGCCTTCGTGTTGCGGGAACCAGGGCGAAACGTCAGTGAGAAGTCGAACTGACTGAGGAAGCTGGCCCATCTTGCCTGCCGGCCATTGAGGCGCTTGGAAGCACGGATGTACGTCAAGTTCTTGTGGTCCGTCCAAATGGTGAATGGCTCCTCGGCCCCCTCTAGCCAATGACGCCACTCCTCCAAGGCAGCCACAACCGCCAGCAGCTCCCGATTGCCGATGTCATAGTTCCTCTCGGCAGGGAGGAAACGACGTGAGTAGAAGGCGCACGGATGTACCTTCTGGTCCGTTGCCGACCGCTGAGATAAGATAGCCCCTAGTCCGGTATCCGAGGCGTCCACCTCTACGATGAACTGTCTCTTGGGGTCTGGATGGAGCAAGACTGGGGCGGTAGTGAACCTCTTCTTGAGGGAGCGGAACGCAGCACACGCCGCTGGGGACCAGTCGAACGGCCTGGTTATGACATGTTTTACACAAACAGACAAAATAAAAGTGGAGGGGGTGTGGCATTATATGTTGATAGTAAAATGGATTGTAAAGTGTTGGATAAGATGTCATTGGCAGTAGAAAATGTGTTTGAATGTGTAACAGTTGAAATATGCTTGGCAAAAAAGAAGAATGTAGTTGTTAGCTGTATATATAGGACACCAGGATCAGATATTAATGTGTTTAACAACTGGATGGAAAAACTATTTTCTATAAATAATCAAAAAGATGTATTCATATGTGGGGATTTCAATATTGATCTGCTAAATCCACAGAAACATAGATTGACAGAGGAATTCATGGACACTATGTTCAGCATGAGCCTATATCCTAAAATCACCAGACCCAGCAGAATAACTTCACATAGTGCCACACTGATAGATAACATTTTTACAAACATAATAGATAACAATACTGTGAGTGGGCTATTACTTAATGACATTAGTGACCATCTACCAATTTTTGTTGTGTATGATACTATGTATAGAAAAGTCATGGAGGCAAAAAATTTATACTATAGCCGTGTATGAAGTGAGGAGTCATTGACTGCTCTGAGAAATAACTTAATTGAACAGGATTGGAATACAGTATACCAAGCAAATAATATCGATGTCGCCTATGACTCCTTTCTGGAAATATTTAAAGCATCATATAACAACAAATGTCCAATAAAAAAACAGGACAAGAGAAGAAATACCACAAATAATCCATGGTTAACAAAGGGGCTAGTAAATGCTTGCAAAAAGAAAAACCTGTTGTATAGAAAATTTATTAAATACAGAACTAATGAAACGGAGTCTAAATATAAAATGTATAAAAACAAGTTAACTATTATTATGAGAAACTGTAAAAAGGAATACTATGCCAATCTACTAGAAAGTAAAAAAAACATGATATTAAGGGTATTTGGAAGGTGCTTAATAATCTTATCAGAAAGGGGTCTAATGGTGAGAACTATCCAGATAATTTTATTGTAAATGAAAAGTCCATAAGCAACATGGATGAGGTGGTTGATGGTTTTAATAAATTCTTTGTACGTATTGGACCTGAATTGGCAGAGAAAATTACATTCACAACTGGGTCACTGGATAAACTGATAGACTTCAATTCAAGCTCAATGTTTCTTTATCCGGTAGATGAAAATGAAGTAATGGACACTGTATTGAACTGTAAGAATAAAAAATCTAAAGATTATAATGATATTGATATGGAGACGATTAAGAAAATTGTTGGGGGAATTATAAAACCACTAACTCACATTTGCAACTTATCCTTTCAAACAGGAACATTTCCAAATAAAATGAAAATAGCAAAAGTAATACAATTATTTAAATCAGGGGATAAACATACTTTTACAAATTACCGGCCAGTCTCTCTCCTACCTCAGTTCTCAAAAATTCTAGAAAAGCTCTTTTCAATAAGACTTTTCAGTTTTATTGAAAAAAATAACTTGCTTTCCGACAGTCAGTATGGTTTCCGAAAAAATAGATCAACTTCATTGGCGCTTACAGACCTAATTGAGGAAATCACCACATGTACGGACAATAAGAAATTAGCTGTAGGAATATTTATAGATTTTAAGAAGGCGTTTGATACTATAGATCATGGTATATTATTAAAAAAACTGGATCGATGTGGTATTAGAGGAACAGTTCTAAATTGGTTGGAAAGTTATTTCGAAGACAGGAAACAATTTGTACAAATTGACAAACATAGGTCATCATTGAGGAACATAGTCTGCGGAGTACCGCAAGGGTCAATTTTGGGTCCGATACTGTTTTTATTATACATTAATGACATATGTAGAGTATCATCAATCATGAAATTCATCCTTTTTGCAGATGACAGTAATATAATTTGTTCAGGGCAAAATTTGCAGGATCTTTTGCAGGTGATCACACAGGAGTTGATAAAGTTAAAAAAATGGTTTGATGAGAATAAATTGTCGTTGAATTTGAGTAAAACTAAATTAATGTTATTTGGAAAGCGAAATAGTGATTTAACAGTGAAAGTTATGATAGACAATGTATGTATTGAAAGAGTAAAGCAAACCACATTCCTGGGTGTAATCATAGATGACAGGATATGCTGGAAACCTCACATCAGTCATGTAAAATCCAAGATGGCCAAAAGTGTGGGGATTATGTATCGATCCAAGAATTTTGTCAACCAAAGGTCACTTCTCATCCTCTACCATGCACTTGTAGTCCCATATTTAAATTATTGTCTTGAAGTATGGGGAAATACTTATCGTTCCAATATATCACCTCTTTATATTCTGCAAAAAAAGGCCATAAGGATTGTGTACAGTGCTAAGTACAACCAACACTCTACACCATTGTTTTTACAAGCATCAGCTTTTAAATTATGGGACTTGATCAAAATTAAAACTGCCGAAATCATGTTCAAAGCTTCACATAACTCTCTTCCAACCCCCATCCAATATCGGTTCACTGAGAGGGTAGGAACCAGGAATTATAATCTTAGAGGGAAACAAAAACTACAGCAACCGGGTGTAAGAACCACTCTAAAATCTATGTGTATATCTGTTTGTGGAGTAAAATTATGGAATGGATTGGACGGGGACGTTAAACTGAGTAAAAACATATACCAGTTTAAAAGAAAGTTAAAAAAAGGAATATTGGAAAGGTATAAGGAGGAGGGTGAACATGATGTTTGGCATTAAAAGGAGTATGTATATAAAATATGTATTGACTGGTCAGACTCATGTGTGTCTTGTTGAGATGTCGGGGGATGTGGGAAGCGGAGCTGTGTTACATGTTGTATGTAGAGGGTGATGGCCGGGGTGTGGGGAATGGAAGTTCACAGGATTGGCTTCTTCCATCCCACTTTTCGGACCATGGGTGGTGTCTGTTGTTGCTGTTGTCTATTGTTTTGTGGTGGTTGTAGTGTTGTTTTGTGGTTGTCTTGTATTGTATAGGTTGTATGGTTTGAAATGAAAAATGAAACTGATACTGATACTTGTTTAGTTTAAGAATAGGGGGCAGGTAACCATAAGATTTATTCTTCTTCCTGCTCCTTTTGCCCATGGTAGAACTCTATTTATGATTTTGTATGAAAACTGTATGATTGTATTGCTTCCATGTGGCAAATAAAAATTCTGAATCTGAAAAAACGGCAGGGCGGGAGAGGTTAGCCTGGTAAGTGGTTCCGCCACCTGGCTGTAGTTCCGGATGAATCTTCGGTAGAAGTTGGCGAACCCGAGGAAGCTCTGTAACTCCTTCCGAGAGGTGGGTTCCGGCCACTCCTCCACGGCCCGGATCTTGCGAGGGTCAGCTCGGGTTAAGCCTCTCTCCACGATGAAGCCCAGGTAATCAACGGAGTCGGAGTGAAATCGGCACTTCTCTGCCTTGACGAAGAGCCGATTGTGGAGGAGGCGCTCCAGCACACGGCGGACATGCTGGATGTGTTCCTCAAGGGTATTGGAGAAGATGAGGATGTCGTCTAGGTATACCACCACAAACTCCTCCAGCATGTCACGAAGGACGTCGTTCATGAGCGCCTGGAATACCGCCGGAGCGTTGGTGAGGCCGAACGACATTACCAGGTACTCGTAGTGGCCCCTGGGAGTCTTGAAGGCGGTCTTCCATTCATCGCCCTCTCGGATACGGACCAGATGGTAGGCACTCCGGAGGTCCAGCTTGGTAAAGACGGTAGCCTGGGTGAGAGGCTCAAAGGTGGAGTTCATGAGAGGAAGAGGGTACTTGTTCTTAATGGTGATCTCGTTGAGCTGGCGATAGTCGATGCAGGGTCGAAGGTCTCCGTCCTTCTTCCCAACAAAGAAGAAACCGGCCGCCACAGGGGAGGAGGAAGGCCGAATGAGGCCTGCTTCCAAGGACTCAGAGATATATCGATCCATCGCTGCCTTCTCAGGGACGGTCAGACTGTAGAGGCGGCTGCCGGGAAGGGGAGCCCCTGAGCGGAGGTCGATGGCACAGTCGTAAGGCCGGTGAGGCGGAAGGGCCTGAGCCCGGGACTTACTGAAAACCTCCTCGAGGTCGTGGTACTCAGGGGGTATAGTCGAGAGGTCCGGAGGCGGCTCACAAAGGGGGCTCCGGGGCGAGGGACAGGATGCCGCCTGAAGACACTGGGCATGACAGGCGGAGCTCCACCCCCTGATGGTACCGGAGGACCAGGCGATGTGGGGCTCATGCAGCGCGAGCCAGGGCCTGCCCAGGACTACTGGGACAAGAGGGGATCTGGTGATGAAAAACTGGAGTCTCTCAACGTGGTTACCAGCAATGGTGAGAAGGACTGGACAGGTGCGTTGAGTGATGTCAGCCAGGTGGGTAGTTGGTCCAACGCGAACACCTCCAAGGGTCTCACGAGGTCCTCTAGCGGAATGTTGGCCTGGGTAGCAAACTCGAAATCCAGGAAGCTCTCGTCAGCACCCGAGTCGATGAGTGCCTCCACCGTCGCCCGTTGGTCCGCCCAGGCCAGGGTGACGCTCATCAGACGACTAGGTGGTGCACGGTTCTGGGAACGAGAAAAACGGCTCACCAGGATCTCCTGGGGTCCCGGCGAGCCTGGTCTTTTGGCCGGGTGGGGCAGTTGGAGATACGGTGCCCATCCCGGCCGCAGTAGAGGCAAAGGCCGGACCTGAACCTGGCCTCTCGTTCAGCCGGGCTAAGGTGTGAGCGTCCCAGCTGCATGGGTTCCTCCTCGGGCACCGAATGGGAGGGGAAGGAACCACCAGTTGTGGTGGAAGCAGGACGGACCGCAGTACCGTCACGAGTGCGGGGGGTCTGGGGAACCTCTGGAGGTCACAGTTGGGCTCTCTCACGCCTTCTCTCCCGGAGGCGTCCGTCGATGCGAATGGCGAGGCTGAATAGGTCCTCGCGGGACTCAGGTTCGTCACGGGTTGCGAGCTGGTCCCTTACAGCGTCGTTGAGCCCGCTCATGAAGGTGAGACGAAGCGATTGGTCGTTCCAACCGCTCTCCGTTGCCGCCAGTCTGAACTCCAGCACGTAGTCGGTGACCCCGCCACTGCCCTGCCGGAAGGTGCCCAACCGAGCTCCTGGGTCCTGGCCACGGGCTGGGTGGTGGAAAACCCTGCGGAGCTCTGCCACGAAGTCTGGGTAGGAAAAACAGAAATCAGCCCCCATTGCCCAGGAGGCAGTAACCCACTGTGCTGCCCGGCCTGAGAGCAGGTTAGTCATGTAAGCCACTCGGGCTCCCTCTGAAGTGAATCGGCTGGGTTGATGAAGAAAAACCAACTCACATTGCATGATGAATGTGGCACAATCCTCGAAGTTACCATTGAACAACCGTGGTTCGGAGAGACGGGGCTCCCGAGGTGCGGGATCGGGAGGCGCGGGGCCTGCCACGGCTGCGGGTGGTGCTCTGGCCGAGACTCCTGAAGCAGGTGGGGTTACAAGTAGGGCGTTAAATGCTTCACTCAGAGTTTGCAATTGGTGAAGAATATCAGCCTGCTGATTACCCTGGGCTGTCTGCAGGGTAGCCAGAGAGCCAAGGGACTCCTGAATAGGCAGGACCTGGGCTCGGAGCTCCTGTACAGCAGCCGCAGCCGCACCTAACTGTAGGCTGTGGTCGTTGGTTAATTCAATATGGACCGCCCAACGCGGTTCTGACTCTGTCTGTGTCGGCTGAGGTCGTCATGGTCGGGTCGTAATGTTAGGGTTTGAAACCGACCTCAACAGCACGGCACAGACAGGTAGTTCAGAGTTAGCCAAATACTAGGGCGTATTTATTTACAGAGTCAAAAAGAGTCAAGTAACAATTCTGAACAACAAAAAAGGAGACTGCCTTCGGCAGAGTTATCTGCGGCTCTGCAGATCCTCTTGGTGTTAGAGGTGGGGAATCGGCGTTGACGCCGTTGCGGCTCTGCAGATACTCCCAGCTTCAACTCGAGGTGGAAACGGAGAGAGAGAGAGAGATCAACAACAGTCCAACAGTACACAGAGGCAGTGCAGTCCTCCCTTAGCTGAGTCCAGAACAAAACAAAATGGTACTTCTTCAGTGTTTATCCAAAACACACAATTTAGCAGAGTCCAGTACAAACAAAAACGATACTCTTCAGTGTTATTCAAAACACACAATTTAGCTGAGTCCAGTGCAAACAAAAACGATACTCTTCAGTGTTTATCTTAAACACACAATTTAGCTGAGTCCAGTGCAAACAAAAACGATACTCTTCAGTGTTATCCAAACACACAAAAACAGATAATCCAAAAAGAGTTTGGTTCCAACTCACCAAAGCGCAAACGCGTAAAGCGGGCAACGAGGCGCAGCTCCAAACGGAGGAACAAGGTATTCACCAGCGGCAATCCAAAGATGTCCTGGAGGGAAAGTAGACGAGGCACAACAACGGGGGGAAAGCAGGCAGAAGCAGTAGTATTCAAAACGACCCGACATCGATTGAAAGAAGGTCCCAGTATAAGAAGCCTCTGGGGCGCTAATCACAAACTATGACAGGTGCGTGCTGGAATTGGTACTCGCTCCAGAAGCGTGTGGCGGGGAATGCACCAATCAACACAGTACCTTAAAGGAGCGTGTGGCGGGGAACGAACCAATCCTCACACATTTAAGTGGTATCTATGTGTCTTCATGATAATATCTATGGGAGCTAAGATCATGGTTGTACATACAGACATAGTAATAACCCAATTAAATACATGTGAACACTGTCTCTGTGTGGTCAGAGTGCACAGGGTGAAAACACAAAATCGTGTGCATAATTATCAGGAATAGGATTTACAAATAGGCATTAACCTAGTGGCTAATGTATAAAAAAACATTTAACAACCGTTAACCTAGTGGTTTGTATAAAAAACTGATATAAAAGGTGATTATGATAATCGTTATGCATTGTTCTAGTATTTTTTCTGTGGTGCATACTATCAATGGTCAAAACAAAACTTGGTGTCTTGGAACAAACCAACTGGTTCTGCCCTGTTTAACAATATAATTTGCAATGTGACTCTGTGATCATTCCTTATTGTTATTATAAAATTGGTTAATGCAATCTTACTGATTGTATTTCATCATATTCTTAGTTAATAATTTTCCAGATACATATGAACTTTGTGAAACAGTTCTTGTTTGTGAAGGCATGAATCTGACAGATGTTGCTTCATTGTTGACAAGCTGTTCTCTGCCAGGGGTGCGTCCTTCTGTGGTGGTCTTGATGTGGTGTGTTGAATGTATCGTACATTCAGTTGATGTTTATGTGAGTCTGTCGTGTGGCAGCGCCATACAGTAAGACAGTAATCTAAAAAAAATAACAATGTGGACAATGTGTGCTAGGCCTGTTTTACTGCAAGTGTTAGGCGTTTCTCGTGTGTTCAGGTCGCCATCCACTCCTTGTGTATCTCGTCACAGGTCACAGGGTTATTGGGAGTGGTGGGGTGGTCGTCCACGGGGACGCTGTAGATTCCCCTCCCGGAGCCTGTGTTGCTCTTCGTCTGTTGCTGTGCTCACGCTTGGCCTTTATCAGGCCCAGAGACATGGCAATAGGGTGGTCGTGAACGTGCTGTGTGGTGGTTGGTCCCCCGCTCCCCGTCATCGCGGTACCAGAGGGGCGAGGGTTTGCTGGTGTAGCGGCTAGTCAGTAGGATGCTCTCTCTCACACGGATGGCAATCTTGTCATGGAAGTCCACCTTGATGGTCGGGGGCTCCATCTCCTTTCTGTAGGTGATGGGTTTGGTCTGCCGTGGTCTGCAGTGCCGGGGTGGCGCAGCAGGCTCAATCTCGTTGATGGTGATGACTCTGAACTCGTAGGTGTCTTCTCTCAGGCCGTCAAATGTTGATCTCCTCTTCGTCAGTGTCTCCTTGGTCAGTCTCCTTCGTGGTCCTCTGCTCCACTTCCTTGGGGACGTCTGTGTTGTGTGGGCTGGGTTGGATGGCGGCTCTCTCAGGTTGTGTCGTCACCCTGGTTGTGTCTGCAGCTCCTTGGCGGTGTTGTTCGTGGTTCAGGTCAATTATGAGTCACTCCTTCTCACTCGTCGTGTCCTCTCTCACCAATATGATCTGAGGATGATAAAAACCTGCCTTAGACAAATATTTACATACATGATTCAACGCCTTTCTGCTAAAGAGGAAAATCATTTAGGATTAGTTAAATTCATTGTAACACCATCATGCATTTTATATCATCTGGATCTGATCTTTGCATGGGATCAGACAAAATAGCTCTTTATCTTTATAGTTTGTGATGTTAAATTGGAGTTGACCTTACCTCAGGCCGCGTAGGATGGTGTGCTTGGATACTTACCTCGCCATGACTCCGCTGGCGTTCTTCATATCTCAGTGTGGTTCATCATAATTTAGCATGGGAAAAAAAACATAAATCTAGGCAGCCAGTTATTTTGCATGAAAAACAATCATTCGTTTTCTCATCTACTCTTAGGTAGCATTAATTCAATTATCCTATAATATATCATGTGCATTTTTGCAACTGATAAAAATAAATCTAACCCTAACTAACCTTAATGTCATGCGCTTGTCCTAATAAACTAACCTACACTGTAGCACTCAACACTTTGATGAACATTGTTACTCAGCTGATAGAGTTGTGCCCTTCCTGATGACCTGTCGCACAGAACCTGTGATTTAGTGGTTGTAAGCAGAGGATAGAAGGAGGAGATAGCATGCAAGTTATGTTATTTTCATCATAATTTTTTTCATTTTGGGCACTTCTCTAATTCGTGTGCCTTCTTGAAAAGAGAGCAATGAAAACAACTGGTTAGTTATTCTGTTAGTATGGGAAATATGGTAGCCTTTCATGACTGCAAATTCATCACCTGTGTCTAATTCATGTTAATTAAATGAAGGGGGCATGTTCGTTTTAGAACATTGCATTCAATGCGTTTTGTGGTTCCCTGTTGTTATCCATTGTCAGGTGAGTCTTGGTGGTAACAAAGAGAGAATCTGCATCTAAAGTGGTACTTCATACTATGCTAAGTATAGTAGAGATACTGGGTTGGGTCCCTAGGTGTGGTCAGAGTCCTCTCTAGGCATTTGCATTGTCTTTCAGCTCCACATCATCTTCGGTTGAATCTTGTGTTGACATGCAAATCACTGGAGTTTCAATGTAGTATGTCTTTTGTGATACGAGTGAGTGTTTAAACACTGCTCTGTAATTCAATTTAGAGTTAAATCAGTCTGCCTCTCCTGTAAACACAAAAAACATGTTAATTTCCCACTCCTCTAAGATCATCCATAATTGTAAAAGCTTATAAAGTCTAATCGCATATACGGTGCATATGTGTGTTACTCATAAATTGTGATAGAAATGATTAGTTGAATAAACATAGCATGTTTGCCTTATCACTAGCCTTGTGCACATTCTAAGATATAGAAACCTATTTATGAGGAGCGAGCCTACCGGCGGGCCCACAGATACATTACAAATTTGAAACAAGCATTGAGGTTAGCTTTATGTGACGTGTTTAACGTGTACAGTAATGAAAAACAATCACTCAAGCGATATGGGATAGCTGTAATTCACTGCAAATGAGAAGATAGTTATGTCATGCAGCTACATTAGGACTTCATAGTTACCGGAAAAAGCTGTTGTGTTCACGTCGGATTCTCACAGTTCAGTTCAGTTATTTGTATAACCATATTATCTTACCCCCTTGCAGCGCGTATTTACACATACAAATAAAACATATACTACACGTGGATTTCATATGCCCTCGGCCTCGGGCATATTAAACTTTACGTTCGCCCATGGATAGTTTCATATCAATATCATAACTTCATGGCGCACATTTGTATGACGTCATCGCTCCAAGCGACGTTCACGCATTCCCATTCGCCTCGGAAATAACGCTTTGCAATCCATGCAGTACTCTTCCGCGAGCTCTCACTAGCCTGGAATTCACTTAAAACCAGCGTTTTGTAACTGAATGAACGAGCCTGTGCATATGTGAAACGTAAACAAACAGAAACGATAAAACTATAATTCCCAACCGGAAGTCACTTTCCTAGCATGTCGCAAGAGTTGCACCCCAATGTTATTCTCTGTATAACGTTAACTCGTCGCCCAATGCTCGGCGCGATATCAGCCGGTTCTTAACTCAATAAAGCACCGCGGCGGGTTCTAATACTGTGCACATACAAACGAGACTTAAACAGACAAACAAACAATAATACATACAAGTTAACGTGTGTGTATACCTGGTCTGTATCGGATCGCTGTTCGTTTAATCGTCCAGCATCTGCTGCGATAAGGCTTGATTACCCTCGGTTTAACTATACATCGTTATTAAGGCATAACGACCGACCCTGAACTTCGAAATTTAACAGCGCTATATTAGATTTGAATATACTGTTTAATCACACTCACGGCCCCTTCAACCCGCGACTAATGTCCCGTTTAATGTACATTCACGTACTATTGGGACGTCGCATAGTCAGCTTCCCGCTATCTGTAGTGATCAATTGGTTCACCTAATCCGAATACATCGTTTTCAGGAATGGAAGAGGTCGTGGGCTTAGTTTGAGGTTGAAACTATGAATATTATGACGTTACTCTGGTAAATCTGATTATGATTTTATCAGCTCTCGGTCCTACTTCCCGCCTTTTGCAGAAGAATCACAGAACGTTTCTAACAGAGTAGCGTTTTCCACAGATATCACGTCTAATAAGCCTACGTTTCTTGCCGTGTTGCCTATATTTTAGTCTGCATCAGCTAGACTTGGGTTAGCAATCCAACAACCTTATGGTGTGCCTTAGCTTTTGGTCAGCACCAGCTCGATCCGGGAATAGCACTACAACCCCGCAAATCCTCTCAGAACCGCCTGATAAGGACCCGGGTACACGCATTTCCCCGGTAACGATTCTCAATACAGATCAGATTTAATTCACGCTATTCTTACTCAGCCATGATCTCAATATTTGACAACATTCTGTAACATTCACCTGGCACAGAGAAAAGCGGGAAGGTTTTAATTCCTTGCCATACATTTTGGTCGACCAGTCTATTATACTCACTTTTCTCTGTATAGATGAAACAATACAGCGCGCCGGGAGGACGCAAAGAGTCTGTCACAAGTTCGTAGACGCCAATTGTGGGATATTCGTGGATATCCTGAAGAAGAATGTTCTCAGTCAACCGAGGTTCAGTTAATAACAAAGGTTTATTAACCAAACAGATAGAAATATACATAGTTCATAGAGAGAATGGCTGAGGCTCTCGCCCCAGGTGATCAGCTGAAATGACCCAGGTAAAGAGATGTTGTTGGGAGGAGCATTATATAGTTAAAAGTGGGGGGGAGGTGGTCCCATTTGATAGGTCAAATGGGGGGGGGGGACACAGGATTGGGGAGAAAGGGGAGGGGAATGTCTTTACATGAGGGCATTATATTATTCCACATCAGTCATGTACTGTGAAACCACAACAATTTCAAGATCTCTGATTACAAATCAGAAGGTTGGGTTGTGTGATCAGCACAGTGTGTAAAGTTGTGTAGTGTGTAGGCGCCTTTAGTAGCTCCACTTATGGTGAGACAGTACCCCCAAAATCGCCTTTTTGCTTTTTTTCCCGACGATATTAAGATTTTGTTTCATTTTGCTTCCTAAACATGTCATCTATGAAACTAGTGACAATAAAACGTCAATAACACACATTTAGTTGTTTGTTTTACTTAACTTTGCCTGATTGCATCCATAAATGTGTTTGCTCGCCAACCGTTGAGCGCCAAACACGTAATATTACGTTTTTAGATCGTTTTTATTTTTTTCGATTTTAATATCTTATACACTCTCACGGACCTCTGTGTTACCATTGGAACTCATTCTGAGACCTTGAGAGTGCAATGGCGGCCGAATACTGCTAGGTGGCAGTATCGCCTACCCTTTGAAATTGTATTTCACACTGTGTGTTACATTTTATATGATCCGGGCGGAGAATTTGGACCCGGGCAAGTGAAACGATTCATTCGAGCAACTTGGAACGTGTTCAGCACACTTGATGCATATTTTGTGCCATTTCATGTCAAGGACCCGATGGACATCAATACTGGAAATCAAGACCTAGTAAAGGTAAGGACTATATGACATCAATCCTACTTTGATTCAACAATGATTTCACATCGATCGCAACGATCATGTGTTCTTCCTCCGTTCTTCTGAATAAATACAAACTGCGGAGGACCATGATGGCCCAATTTTACACGGCCATCATTGAGTCCATCCTCACCCACTCCATCATCTCCTGGTTCCCCGCTGCAGTGGCAAAAGATCTCGCCAAGCTGCAGCGGGTGATTCGCTCCGCGGAGAGGGTGATCGGCTGTCCCCTGCCCTCCCTCAGGTCCCTGCACGACTCCAGGGCGCTGAAGAGGGCGAGGAAGATCATGGCCGACCCCTCCCACCCTGGACACAGCCTCTTCACCCTGCTCCCCTCTGGGAGAAGGCTGAGGATCCCAAAGGCCGTGAAAGCTTGTCACAGACTGAGCTTCTTCCCCTCAGCCGCCAGGCTGATCAATGCCTCAGGTCCCGTCCCCCCCCCTCTGCCCCCAAGTGACAGTGGCACAATGACACTGCACTGCACTAGTCTTTACTGGAACTCTGCACTTTACACTTTATATTAGGGATGTCCGATATTATCTGCCTACCGATATTATCGGCCGATATCGGCATTAAAATGTGATATCGGAAAATATCGGTATCGGTTTTCATTTTATTTATTATTATAATTTTTTTTACATTTCTATAGCCTTTATTTAGCCTTTATTTACCCAGGCAAGCAAGTAAGAACAAATTCAGATTTTATTTATTGTCAAAAGTATGCATAATGTTGTGTTAATTCCACAACAAGAGATATGTTAATAATTAAGATAAGATAAGATAAGATAATTACCTGCATATATCGGTATCGGTTGATATCGGTTGATATCGGTATCGGAAATTAAGAGTTGGACAATATCGGTATATCGGTATCCGTAAAAAAGCCAATATCGAGCATCCCTACTTTATATATATGTATTTAAAATTATTAATCCTCCACTGCACAGTTTTTGTCCTGTGTCTGTGTTGGTGTTGTTGTTACTGTGAAAAAAGAAATGAAAAATGCATACACTGTAATGGCGCAACAATTACCAATGTGTTTTTACACAAATGGCTTAATAAAGGAATCTGAATCTGATCAACGTTTGTAGTATTCAAAACGTATGCCGTTGCTGACGATCAAAGCATAAAAAATCTCCCCCCCGCCCCATAATACCTATTAGATATACCTTTGATTCGGAATTAGTAACGTGTCCTGGCGAGCAACGCAAACGACTTTAGCAAAATCCACATAGCGCTCCATAACTCAGCTTCCAGGAATTAGCCCGGATCACTCTGAAACTATACAATATTCACCACGGGATGACACACGTGAACGTATACATGACATTTTTTTTACAATTTTTTACATGTTGGACGAGAGATAGTGACTGTCAAATGAGCCATAATATTGTCTCCATAGCTATAATCAATGTTCCCTCTAATTTTATTTCGGCCTGAGCAAACACTCAAACTTCCTGAGCAGACATCAGCAACTACTGAGCAACATACCTGCCGATTAACCTGTTAGTTGATAAGCGGCTGTTTGTAAGAATCTGAGAATCTTAATTTCCCCCAATGTCTAACATAAAAATCTATACATTTAGCTGATACACAGAAATAATACAAAAAGGCATATTATATTCCTTAATCAAATATTTATTTGAACATTGATTGATGATACAGAGCAAAGTCCTTACTTTGGCTGGGTTGGCGGTGTGAGTCGCGTGTCACTAACTTTTGTCTTTTTAGGAGGCTGACTTGTCATTATTTTATTAAGTGAATTATCATGCGACTTCAAGGGTGACCATATTGTGACTTTTTTTAAAGAGGACACTGCCTTCAGCCTCAAGATACTTAATGATACTCGAAGTTTACTCAAAGATGCTTTATCATTTTAATATATTTAAAGTATGCCTCCTCTGTATGTATATAAAATAGGGATGCTCGATATTGACTTTTTTACGGATACCGATATACCGATATTGTCCAACTCTTAATTTCCGATACCGATATCAACCGATACCGATATATGCAGGGTTTCCCCCCCCAAAAAACGGAATACTTTAGTTCTAATTTGGCGTGTGTGTGTGTGTGTGTGTGTGTGTGTGTGTGTGTGTGTGTGTGTGTGTGTGTGTGTGTGTGTGTGAGTGCGTGCGTGCGTGCGTGCGTGCATGCGTGCGTGCGTGCGAGCGAGCGAGAGGCAGAGGCAGAGAGATAAAGTGGTTCTATTCAGTGTCAGTCAATACAGTGTTTCAGTGCAGTAATATTTTGTGTTGAATTTGTTACTACACTGTTTCTTTGTAGTCTGTGTGTAGTTCTGTTCAGACTAATAACATCATTATTATTATGTTATTCAGTTATCAGGCATGTGTTTAGGTTGTATATTACTAATGGTTTGATTGGGTGTTGTGTTTGTAAATAGCTTCTTCTTTTTCTTTTGGCTTTTCCCGTCAGGGGTCGCCACAGCGGATCATCCGTTTCCATCTGTTTCTGTCATCTGCGTCGTCCTCCGTCACTCCCACAGTCTGCATGTCCTCCTTCACTGTGTCCATAAACCTCCTCTTGGGCCTTCCCCTCCTCCTCTTTCCTGGCAGCTCCACCTCCAGCATCCTCCTCCCGATATACCCCACCTCCCTCCTCCGCACATGTCGAAACCATCTCAGTCTTGCTTCTCTCACTTTCTGCCCGAACTGCTCAATATGGGCCGTTCCTCTGATGTACACATTTTCGATTTTGTCCAACCTTGTTACTCCCAGAGAGAACCTTAACATCTTCATCTCTGCCACCTCCAGCTCCGCCACCTACTTGTTGGTCAGCGCCACTGTTTCTAGACCATACAGCATAGCTGGTCTCACTACCGTGCTGTAGACCTTTCCCTTTACTCTTGCTGGTACCCTTCTATCGCAGATCACCCCTGTCATCCTTCTCCACCCACACCACCCGGCCTGCACTCTCTTCTTCACCTCCTTGCCACAGTCCCCATTACTTTGGACTGTTGACCCCAAGTACTTAAACTCGTCCACTTTTGGTACCTCTACTCCTTGCATCATCACCACCCCTCCGTCTTCCTTCCCGTTCACACACATACTCGGTCTTGCTTCTGCTCACCCTCATCCCCCTTCTCTCCAGGGCATGCCTCCACTTCTCCAGGTTCTCTTCCACCTGCTCCCTGCTCTCACTACAGATCGCAATGTCATCTGCGAACATCATGGTCCACGGGGACTCCTGCCTGACCTCGTCTGTCAGCCTGTCCATCACCACTGCAAATAAGAAAGGACTGAGGGCCGACCCTTGGTGCAATCCTACCCCGACTTTGAACCCTTCCGTCACTCCCACTGCACACCTCACCACAGTCGCACTGCCCTCATACATGTCCTGTACTACCCCCTTGTGTTTGTAAATAGCAGTTTCAAAAAAATACAAACTGCGGTAGTTTTCTGAAAAACTCGTTTTTATGCATTTTACTTACACACAAAGTCTTGGAACTCCATTTCCCTAGTATCTACACACACCAAACTGTCCACATTTCTTCCCATCCATATTACGCCACTTAGTATAGAAGGGTTTGTTGATATATCATTCATAGCCGGGTTTATAATACATTTAATACCAAAACTAGGTGAAAATAAAAATAATTATGACAGTAGACAGTATTTCCTGATGTATGGGCTGATAAGAGGACATAGCCACAATCCCTTCTGGAAAAAGTTTCCTGTTGAATGTATCAACAGGAAATTAAACCAAGTTTTAATAGCGGTCAGGTGGCGTAGCGGAGATTGCGCTCGTCACCAATGCAAGAGGCTGCGGTCTCGACTCCCGGAGTCAGCATTGCTTGGGGCTTGGGCTGATCGCTATACTAACCCGTTTGGCTGGGTTAGGGGGAGGGCAAGTCCTGGGTGGGAATCTGGCGTTGTGGACAGCGACGCCTACAGGTCAGGTCTGGGCGCTTGCTCAGCGGAGGCAGGACTTGATGAAGGCAGCGTGACCTCCCACGAGTTACACTTCACCAATGAGAGTCCTCGCTGCCAGGTGAAAAAAGAGTCACTGGCTGTCGCCGCGCGTGTCGGAGGACGCGTGCGGATGACTTCAGGGTTCCCTTGTACCGACCAGTAGGAGAACATGCGCACAACAAACAGGTAGGGGAGGGGGGGAATTGGCAGAACGACTAAATTGGGACGGGGAATTGGGACGGGGAGAAAACAGAGAAAAATCGGAGAAAGAGAGGATTAAAAAAAATAATAATTAAACCAAGTTTTTGAATCTGGAATGATCCATGTTGGTGATGCGAGACTTGGCGATACATGCAAATGTGCGCATATTTAATGAGGAAGTGCCTCATTTGCATATATAAACATACAATTCAGAAAACGTGCAATACATCTTTCAAATATTTTTTTCCCTGTTCGGGGGTACTGTCTCACCTTATGTAGATCTCTCTCCCCTCTCTCTCTCTCAACATAATACGAATCCATCTATCAGAGATCTACACAATTCACGGTGCACAGAGTGATAATCCATGATTTAACACTGTTCCTCATCATCACAACGATGTATTAGGCCTGTAGTACGTAATTTTACTACAAAAATACAGTGTGCCTGCATGACGACTGTAATTTACTCACCATAGCAACACTTGGCACTAGAGTGAGAATACTCTCAAAGATTTGTAACTAATGTGTTATTCAATAGCCAAATTTGTATACAGGTATTATTCATACTTACAGGTTTCAATAAAATATTTTATAGCATTTCCCATTTTTGTCCATTATATACGCCTGTCCCAATTATAGGCCAGTTGATTTCAAAGATTGAAGCAAATAAAAGCCTGGGCTATTAATTGAAGTTTTACAGTACTCTAATAACTTTGAAATGTCTCTGATGTAATCAACCAACTTCCACATTGATGCCACCCAGGGAACAAAATAAGCACCCGCCAAGCGCCAATGGCGGGTCGGTTTTAGGTTTGGCGGGTAACAAAATAGTCATGTAAAATAATAAAAAATGCAGTGTGTTTTGGTCTTACGACAATCGCCTTTTTTGCAGCCCTCAATCTGTGAGAAGTGGGTTTTGAACACAGCCCAATCGCTGAACACAGGAGAGGAGAATGGAGCGTTTCAAGGGGTTTTAATGGTATTTCCCAAGCAGACAAGTATTACATCAGGAATGTGCAACAGACAGGGGTTAGGATGTTCTTGGGGGGTGCGGACAGGTGCACTCCCAGTGCAGCTGTGGGCAGAAGACACAGGTCTGTGTCGGGAGAGAGAGCAAGAGCACTCCTTGTGCAGCACGAGATGTCCAGGCAGGAAGGTGCACTGGAACGGGGGTCCTGGGCACAAGAGAAACAGATTAGAGCAAGGAATAATCACAAGAGCAGGTTAGCAGGGCTTCAGGCCAAGACGTCGTACCTAGGTAGTGATACTAACACCACGACGACTTCTGGTCAGTGTCGTCCGGTAGAAGTAGGGTCTTCATCAACGGGGGATGGGATACAGCTGTGAGGAGTGAGGTGCCTGACAGCGTGTGAATCAGGGGGATGAAGTGCAGCTGGGCTGAGTGACAGGAAGTGTTTATGTTTATGTTTATTTAGGATCCCCATTAGCTTTTGCACTAGGCAAAAGCTATTCTTCCTGGGGTCCGGCACGCACAAATGTACAACAGTATTCAATACATTACATTACATCAATACATACATTACATCATCATCAACATCAACATCAATACATTACATCAATATCAACATCAGTCACATCATCAATTACAGTAAGGGATGCTGGCCATATAAGGGTGTGAGGCTTCCGTGGTGGAAGGGAGGATGAGGAGGAGTGCGTGGTGGATGGAAAGGAGGATGAAGAGCAGTGGCGGCTCGCCACTAGGGGCGCTCGGGTGCCGCCCCCCCTCAGGCCCTGCCCTGGTTATATGAGAGAACAAGAAAAATATTTTTTTAGTTTTTTGTTTTATAGCCCTATAAATAATATAAACATGTTTAAAATTAATAATATTTACTCATTTTAAGTATGTTTGTGTTTCCAATGCACAATATAACGTTATTATATAAAATAAAAAATACTTGTTTTCTTGAACAGGAAGTGACTCACCTTTTCTTTTTTTTTTTGTATATGGCGGATGCAGTCTGGACACAGTGGACAGTGGTCTGGACTCAGTATTCAGTGGATTATACACTTTATCAAGCAGCTCCTGCCCTGGACGTTTCAACTAAACAGTGAGTCTCTCTCTCTCTCTCTCTCTCTCTCTCTCGCTCTCTCTCTCTCGCTATACACAGCTGTCTCCGCGAAATGCGGCTACGGAAAAAAGTATTGACTGTGCTTGCTGAGACGATAATAGGCTAGCGATTCAAAACGCGCTGCTGTGTTGTGAACTATAACATTAATTTAGCTGCTGCTGATGCATAATGAATGAATGGTGAGTTGTTTAAAATGACAACATACATGTGTTAATTATTTGATTTGATTGATCCGAGAGACAGAGAGAGAGATTGCTCCAGAGCATCTCCGAGCATTACATTTTCAACTCGACCTCCTAACGTGTACTGCGACCCACAAGGCACCAGCGGCACCAGCCGCTACTGCACTGTAAACCCGCATGTTCAAAATAATCAATTAGTTTGAGTAGGGTATACTCAATATTCTATGAAAGTTCTACTAACTTGAATGTCTTGAGTTCGTGTGACGTGTTCTTATGTTTTGAGTAAATAAAACTCATAGTTTTTGATTGACTTGGAACTATTCACTCATTAAGTAAGTATAATGTAAAAGCATAACTTAAGTACAACTTAAGATAATTAAGTAGATACAGACTGTAAACCGCATTATGTTTTGAGTAAATAAAACTCATAGTTTTTGATTGACTTGGAATTATTCACTTATTAAGTAAGTATAATGTAAAAGCATAACTTAAGTACAACTTAAGATAATTAAGTAGATACAGACTGAAAACCGCATTATGTTTTGAGTAAATAAAACTCATCGTTTTTGATTGACTTAGAATTATTCACTTATTAAGTAAGTATAATGTAAAAGCATAACTTAAGTACAACTTAAGATAATTAAGTAGATACAGACTGTAAACCGCATTATGTTTTGAGTAAATAAAACTCATAGTTTTTGATTGACTTGGAACTATTCACTTATTAAGTAAGTATAATGTAAAAGCATAACTTAAGTACAACTTAAGATAATTAAGTAGATACAGACTGTAAACCGCATTATGTTTTGAGTAAATAAAACTCATAGTTTTTGATTGACTTGGAACTATTCACTTATTAAGTAAGTATAATGTAAAAGCATAACTTAAGTACAACTTAAGATAATTAAGTAGATACAGACTGAAAACCGCATTATGTTTTGAGTAAATAAAACTCATAGTTTTTGATTGACTTGGAATTATTCACTTATTAAGTAAGTATAATGTAAAAGCATAACTTAAGTACAACTTAAGATAATTAAGTAGATACAGACTGTAAACCGCATTATGTTTTGAGTAAATAAAACTCATAGTTTTTGATTGACTTGGAATTATTCACTTATTAAGTAAGTATAATGTAAAAGCATAACTTAAGTACAACTTAAGATAATTAAGTAGATACAGACTGTAAACCGCATTATGTTTTGAGTAAATAAAACTCATAGTTTTTGATTGACTTGGAACTATTCACTTATTAAGTAAGTATAATGTAAAAGCATAAATTAAGTACAACTTAAGATAATTAAGTAGATACAGACTGTAAACCGCATTATGTTTTGAGTAAATAAAACTCATTGTTTTTGATTGACTTGGAACTATTCACTTAATAAGTAAGTATAATGTAAAAGCATAACTTAAGTACAACTTTATTAACAGATTGCAGAATGGGTATAGAGGTGTGATAGGTGTGATATTTGTGAGAGGTGTGATAGGTGTGATAGGTGGGATTGGTGTGAGAGGTGTGAGAGGTGTGAGAGGTGTGATAGGTGTGATAGGTGTGAGAGGTGTGATATGTGTGATAGGTGGGATCGGTGTGAGAGGTGTGAGAGGTGTGATAGGTGTGATAGGTGTGAAAGGTGTGAGAGGTGTGATAGGTGTGATAGGTGTGAGAGGTGTGATAGGTGTGAGAGGTGTGATAGGTGTGATAGGTGTGAGAGATGTGATAGGTGTGAGAGTTGTGAGAGGTGTGATAGGTGTGAGAGGTGTGATAGGTTTGATAGGTGTGATAAGTGTGAGAGGTGTGAGAGGTGTGATAGGTGTGAGAGGTGTGATATGTGTGATAGGTGTGATAGGTGTGATAGGTGTGATAGGTGTGAGAGGTGTGAAAGGTGTGAGAGGTGTGATAGGTGTGAGAGGTGTGATAGGTGTGATAGGTGTGAGAGGTGTGATAGGTGTGAGAGGTGTGAGAGGTGTGATAGGTGTGAGAGGTGTGATAGGTGTGAGAGGTGTGATAGGTGTGAGAGGTGTGATATGTGTGAGAGGTGTGATAGGTGTGATAGGTGTGAGAGGTGTGAAAGGTGTGAGAGGTGTGATAGGTGTGAGAGGTGTGATAGGTGTGAGAGGTGTGAGAGGTGTGATAGGTGTGAGAGGTGTGATAGGTGTTGTAACTGAGGGGTACAATTCCCTGACTGTATTGATAAGTATGGTATCATTAAACCACTACCGCTTTATGTACTTTAATTACTGGCCATACAGTACATGATATATAAATATGATGAACACTTCCCACAATAAATTGGTTCCACACAAAGTTATAATTAAGTATTTATTGCAGCAAAAGGTACATAATATACTTCTCTATTATACTTTGAATGCACTTGTAAGGCAAAGGAATGTGCGTAGGCAAATCAATAATGAATGTCCATTCTCTGGTTACGCAGGAGGTAATTATACGACCTGAATCTTAGGGAATTATATCTATGGTGCACTGGTAATATATTGCGGGAGATACTGAAGGGTCCCCCCGGTTGTAAGCCAGCAGGGGTAGAGGATCTGTCGGTAGTAGAGAGTCTGGTCAACGATGACTAAGGAGACTCCAAGTACAGGAGACGGTGCAATAGTCTCTTGATCCACAGACGAATACAGCTGTTCTCCGTAGACTGTAGCTCCACAGTGAAGAAAGCTAGCCTGCCTCAGGCTCTCTGAGGCGCAGACTCGACGTGGCTCCTCACAGGGTAAATCCCACACACGTGTAGGCGTCGGCGATTCACCGCTCCATAAATCACAGGACCAAAACAAATATAATCCAGCCGTAAATGGCTATGCAGTCGTCGGGTAGATTAATCCAGTGTACATGTCCACACGGTCCTCGTCTAGGTCTCCTCGGGTGAAAGCGCCATGAAAGCAGCCCAGCCTGGATAAGCACTCTAGCTGGTACGAGGAAGCGTTGGTGATGCTGGTCACTGTAGAACTTTAGCCGCACGATACACTATACACAAATAGACTATTACTGACTTAATAGAAATATGTCGCACTCGACGGTATAGTGCCAAACTCTGACAATTCAGTTATTAATTCGCACGCGGTCTCAATGCTCTCCTTGGGGCCAAACAGGCCATACTTCACCGCACGGAGTATCGTGGGTGAGGCTTCAACTTTAGTTCCTAAGTTCTTCTGTATTCACCTGCGCCATATTTATATGCACGGCGAACAATCTAGTGCCAACCTCATTTCTGTCTCGTATTCTTGGGCAAGGCCGGGCATGTACAGACATGTCTTGACGGTGGCTTTGAACCTGACTCTGGAGGCATGGCCCTGGCGCCTGTGGACCGCTGTCCAATAGGAGAATGAAATATTATGGTCTGTACTAGGCTAAAGGGATATTCCGTGTATATGTACAAGGAATATACAAGGGATATCAAAACGATATACAAATACTATGCAATATATATCAATCAATAAATATATATATTCGGTTTAATCTGATCCTTTGTAACAGCCGCCTCCTAATTAGTCCCACCTAATTAGCTAAGCAGAGACAGATTAACCGCACTGTCCACTACTCAATGTCTGTTGTGAGGGGTCGGGCAGTTCACAAAGTCATGGGGTCATGGTCGTCATCGATAGTATCGGGGAGCCTTGGCAGTTCTATTAGCCTCGCCACGGGTCGGGTGTAGATCCGTCCTTGGACGAGCACTTCGGCTGCTCGGACCTTTCCGTCGGCACCGGTGATCACTTTGCTTACGCGGCCAGCCGGCCACATAGCTCGGGGTAGTGACTGGTCGATAATCATGACGACTGTTCCTTCTGTCAAATTGTCTCTCTCTTTCACCCATTTCTGGCGGGTCTGTAGAGACGGTAGATAGTGGAGTAGGAAGCTGTTCCAAAACTTGTCAGCCAATACTTGACTGTACCTCCACATTCTTCGGCCGTTCGCTTCTTCAGGCCTGTACATTGTCTGTGGTAGCGCGGGGTCCAGCCGCACCATCAAGAGTGTGTTGGTGGTGACTGGGTCGACATCTGCTACATCACTTGAGACGTAACCGAGGGGCTTTGAGTTCAATACTCCCTCGATCTCCGTGAGGACTGTCATTAAGACTTCTTCCGCCACGGTCTGGGCCCCAAGCACGGCGTACAGGGCTGTCTTTATTGAACGTACTTCTCGTTCCCAAGTTCCACCGAAGTGAGGTGCGTTCGGGGGATTAAACTGGAAGTCAATCTGGGATGGAGCGAGGTGGGTCTTAAGTTCTGGGCCCATAGCTTAGAAGCTCTCTCTCAGCTCTCTTTCTCCGCCTTTGAAGTTTGTCCCGTGATCAGACAATAATATAGACGGTTTGCCTTTCCGCGATGTGAATCTTCGGAAGGCCATAAGGAATGAGTCTGTGCTCATGGTTGGAAGGAGTTCTATATGCATCGCTCGGGTGGTCATGCATTTGAATACAATACCCCACCGCTTCTCGGTTCCTCTTCCTTTCTTTATATACAGCGGGCCGAAACAGTCCATACCGGTGGAGTGAAAAGGCTTGTCGCCGAGTCGGAGGCGACAGGGAGGTAGGTCAGCCATCCGGGGTATACTGGGCTGCGCTCGCCATTTACGACAGTCTAGACAGGTTCGCTGGAAGCGCCGCACTGCTTCTCTCCCTTGCAGTATCCAATAACGACGTCTGATCTCCGCGAAGACTCTCTCTGCCCCGGCGTGATGCACATCCTTGTCGTATTTCTTTATGATCAGCTCTGTGACCTTGTGTCGGTTGTTTAAGACTATCGGGTACTTGACGTCATCCGGTAAGTCTGGAGCTCTCCGCAGACGACCACCCACTCTGATGAGACCATGGGTGTCGCTCTCGGGGGCTAGGTGGAGCAATCTGCTGTCTGATGGGACGGGCTTTGCTCCCTGTAGACAGTCTAGCTCATCGGGAAACGAGTCTCTCTGGGCTCGTTGTAGTAGAAGAAGTTCTGCTTCTTCGTAGTCAGCTACAGTAATGTCAGTAGTGAGCTGAACCTCTGGGTGGTGCCACAGGAATGTCTTTAGCTGCGCACTCTCTAGGGTGAGGCAATCGTCTATGTCGGGGTCTGTGGAGACGAGTGTGTTCAATCCACAGAACATAGATTTCTTGTTTTCGGCCTCCTCTTTACTCGCTTCCCGTGGGGTGGGTGTAGGCCACTCTTCTTCCGGGAGCTTGAGGAACTCTGGCCCGTCACTGTATAGGTTGTGACGGGTGAGGTCATCCAGGGACATTCCCCCGGTGATGACGTCAGCTGGGTTGTGTTTTGTGTCCACATACCTCCAGCTTGCTACTTCTGTTAAATCTTGAATCTCTGTGACTCTGACTCCCACGAAGACCTTGTATCTGCACGAATCGGACCGGATCCATGTGAGTACTGTCGTGGAGTCTGACCACAAGATTGTTCTTTGCACCGGAATGGTGAGTTCACGTTGGATTAACGTGGCGAGTTGCGCTCCTGCTAGGGCTGCGCAGAGCTCTAGACGCGGGATAGATTGTTGCTTTCGTGGGGCTATTCTTGAGCGAGCCAGGATGAAAGCAGTATGTATTTCTCCTCCCTCCTCTCGGGCACGCAAGTAGGCCACCGAACCGTAGGCTACTTCGGAGGCGTCGCTGAAGACGTGCAGGTCCATCTGGCACGTCTCCGGCCTCACTGTGGGTGGGAAGTAGCTGCGGCGTATGTTGACACCTGGGAGTGAGCTGAGTTCCGTCTCCCACTCTCTCCATGTGGATGCAAGGTGTTCGGGTATGGGGTCGTCCCAGCCCTGGTCCTTGTCCCATAACGCTCTTACAATCATCTTTGCCCTGGTGGTGTAAGGTAGAATACATCCCAACAGGTCATATTGTCTGGCGAGTGTTCTGTATACACTCCGTCTGGTGGTCGGTAGTGCAGTCGACCTTCCCTGCTCCTTGGTCAGGGGTGTGTGTTTATAATGGAGCGAGTCTGTTTTGAAGCGCCAGACTAGTCCTAATGTCATTTCTTGGGCTTCTCCTGGGATGGTCGCCATCCAGGTCTCGCTGCTCGCTGCCTTATCCTCGGTGGAGAGGCTGCGCAATACTTGCGGGTCGCTGCTGGCCCACTGCCTGAGATCAAAGCCGCCTTTGATCAGGGAGGCGCGGAGCTTGAGTAGAAGGGCCTCGGCTTCTTCTGGCGTCGAGACGCTTTGCAGACAGTTGTCCACGTAGAAACTATTTCCTACACTTTGTCGGACCTCTTCATCAGCTGCTGGGTCCTCTGCGACGTGTTTTTGCAGTGCAAACGTAGCACAGCATGGGCTGCATGTGGTTCCGAAAGGGAGGACTTCCCATTGATAGATGGCTGGTTGCTCATCCCCGATCCTCTCTCTCCATAGGAACCGCAGCAGGGGCTTGTCCTCCTCCACTAGTCTCACCTGCAGGAACATCCCTTTGATGTCGCCGCTGATGGCCACCTTGTCTTGGCGGAAACGTAGTAACACGCCTAGTAGAGAGGGGCCGAGTGTTGGGCCGGGCAAGAGCTCTTTATTCAGATTTTGTGATCCGATCTGGTAGCTGCAGTTGAACACAATACGATCCTTGCCGTTGTGGTGGACTTTGTGGTGCGGCACGTACCATGATTCGGTCGTCTGATCGGCCTCTTTAATGTCAATTTTCTTTATGTGTCCCGCTGTGATTAGCTTGTTAATCTCAGCGCGGTACACCGTCTCTTGAGCGGGGTCTCTGGCTAGGCGCCGCTCTGTGTTCAATAGATACCGCTCCGTTGCTTCTTTTGGGGCGTGGAAGGTAGGCATACCCTCTCGCCTCAGGAGTGGAGTTGCGTATCTCATCACTCCGTTGACTTTGACTCTCTTTGTCCCCTGCTCGAGGAGGGCTATAGCGTAAATGTCTTCCTTGGAACGAATGTCTTTCTTTTCGTTCTTAAAGGGCATTGTCTCTAGTGTCCATAGCCTCTCGACATGCTGTAGGAGGGTGGTGTCTTCTTCTGTCACTCTGGAGTGGAGGCAGCTAGTGGCTGCTGTTCGGTTAAGAGACTTAGCGAGGGGGCCTTGTAGTGTCCATCCTAGGCGGGTCTCGACTGCTGCAGGACAGCCTCTGGGCCCTGTGTGGGCCCGGTCAATCGGGACGATGAGGTCTGCATGGTCGGAGCCTATCAGCAGGGTCGGGGTGGCACCGTCTATGAGCGGTATAGGTAGTTGACGCAGGTGCACATATTTATCCATCAGCTTGGCGATGGGGTAGGTGTACTGCGACAGGCCTATTTCTTGGCTGGTGAAAGCGTTAGTAATCCTATACTGTCTCTCTGGCTGCCTGCTTGCTGCGATCGTGAAGGAGACATTCTCGCCCTTTATCGTCTTTAGATCTCTTCTTATTGTCCGAATGGTCATCTGGTTTTCGCTCCCCCGCAGCCCCAGCTGGGCCGCAGCGGACGCGAGGAGAAGGGTCTTCTCTGACCCGTCGTCAAGGACGGCGTAAGTGTCCATGACCTTGTCTTGGTAACTCAGTGTTACGCGGACCACCTTTAAGAGCACCCGGGCGCCCCCGCTGCTGGCGGGGTCAATGTACATAACACTTGCCTTTGTGCTGCTTGAGGGTGCAGGCTTTCTTCTGTTACTGTCGTGTAGGACATCTAGGTGGGCTCCGTCACACCGACTACACCTCTTCTTTAAGCGGCAATCGGCTGCCATGTGACTGCGCGCACATCGGTAACAGCGTCGGTTGGACTCTATCCATTGACTCACCTCGTCGGCGGTCATCTTCTTGAACGTGTCACATTGTGACAACCAGTGTTCCTTTTCGCAGTACGGGCACACCATCTTCCACTTCTCTTTCATCGAGGGGGTACTGTGGTTCTTGCTGCTCGGTACTGATTCTGATTGGTGCATGACGGTCACCAATCTTCGGCCATCGTTTGCTCTCCTAGGTCCCTCTCTGGAGCTTGGGGTGCTCCGCATGAACGTATCCAACCGTAGGCTGTTGACTTCTCTCGCCAGGAAGTCGGCTAGGTCTAGGAGGGATGGCTCGGGACCGTTAGGATCACGGTGGTCTCTTTGCCGCCTGAAGCGCTCTTGTCGGGCGGGCGGAAGCTTCTCTAAAATCCTCTCGACATTAGAGTTTGCGTACAGTTCGTGCATACCCTTTTCTCTTTGCGCCCCCAGCATCCCTACCAGGGATTGTACCTTGATAGACAGGTCATCTAGTGAGCGATTGTCTGTGGCTGGGGGTAGGCGGTCAATATGCCTTATCTCTTGTATTACGTAGTCCCATATGCGTCCATATCTTTGGTCGAGTGCTGCTAGAGCTGCGGTGTATGGGGTAGTAGAGGTGGCATAGGCCAGCGCTATATTGTGCGCTCGGGGCACCTTGAGGTGCTTCAATAGGATAGCATATTTGTACGGTTCATCAGCTACATCGGACATCATTGTCTCTAAGCACATTCGTAGCTCCGTGTACTGTGCTCTGTTCTCGTGGGTGAAGTCCGGAAACGTCGGTGTGCCAATGTATGATGCCATGGATGGCTGGCACATCGGTGAGCGTTGGAAGAGAGGCCTCCTAGGCGAGTCTCCTCTTACGCCTCTTGGTGGGCTGGTACCTGCTGGGTACCATGGCCCGCGTATCCAGGTGCTGTTCCTCGGGGCTGGTCGTGCGTCAAGCTCACCCGTGAATTGAGTCGGGGGTCTGTAGCGCAGAGCCGCGGGGGTAGAGCCTGGGCTGTACTGGACCTCCTGGTCCTGTGGAGTACTGTGCTGCTGTCATGCTTGACTCTCCTCCTCTCCCTCTTCTTCTTCCTCTGGCAGGTCCTCTAGATCCTGTAGTCGTCTATTTAGCCTCTCCGCGGTGTAGACCGTTTCTTCCTTGTAGCTGGGTCTCGCTTGGACCGGTCGGGGAAGGAGTTCGGAGGGGGGTATAGGCTCTCTCTGGTGGTCGGGCTCAGGGTCGCTTGATCGGGTAGGGGAGGGTGCCCTTGACCCCTGTCTTGACGAGGCCCTGGAACCCCGTGCGGAGGGAGGGGGTGTTGCCCTGGTGATCAGCTGCTCCATTATCTGCGCTTGTAATCGGTCGCGCTCGGCTTCGCGCTTGGTGAGAGCGAGGTCGCGCTCTGCTTCTCTTTGGGCACCGGCAGCGGCGCGCTGGGCTTCGGCGGCGGCGCGCTGGGCTTCGGCCCGGTCCCTTCCCATATTCTCTTCCGTCTGAAGGCGTCTAATCTCTAGACGTATACGATCTTCGTCGCTCCGTTGCTGCGCTTGAAGGCGTTCTCTTTCCATGGAAGAATGTTCGCGCTCACTAAGCGTCTGTGCCTGGAGTCGATCGCGCTCTGCTGAGGCCGCTAGGCTGGCGAGGAATGCCTGTGCCAGCATCCTGTCCGCCTCGCTGGGGGAAGACGCTGGTCGAGGTGATCCGCTCCTGGCAGTACTCGTTGGAGATCTGTTCTCCTGTGGCGAGTCCTGGAGATCCATCTCCGGGATGCTCTCCTCTTCTTGTAGCGGGTAGAGTTCCATCCCTGGAGGGCTGTCTTTATCCTGGAGCTCTCCGGGGACTACTTCTTCGGTCTTGGCGGGGGGTAAAGTCATGTCAGGTCCCTCCTGGTCTCCACCGTGAGCTTGGTCAGTTACGTTAGAACCCACTAGGGCCTCTATTGGCGGGGTAGCCTGGTTGATAGGGTCGGACATAATTTTACTATCTACTTTTTCCGCGTTTACCGTCTGT